>NW_026517364.1:0-221866 GCF_026319265.1 Colletotrichum chrysophilum | reverse complement strand
ACCTCTGAAGAAGAGGGTGATGAGTAGTTTCAATTGATTTCGTACGATGTGGCTTAATTGACTTACACAAATGGCTGGAGGGTAGTGAAAGGTGGGCGGCTCGCTATGATGGGCGACTCGCTATGCATATACGTTATATATTAATACTAAATACTAATACTATAAGTATATAAGTATAATGAATACTAAAAGCAGTTTTTGTATAATAAAATAATTAATATACTTTTTAGAGTAATATTTTCTTATTATCTTTCTAAAATAGAAATCTCTTATTACTCCTTAGTAATAATAATTACTAATTAATACTTTATAATAATAATAAAGCTCTCTTAGTATCTTATTTTAAACTCTTTATTTAATATAAAGAAAACTAAAAGGAAAACTAAGAAGTAATAATAAAAGTTTCATTTTTATAAGATTACTAAAATTAATTAGTTACTTCTTTTTTTATTTAAATAACTTAAATACTTAGAACTTAAGTATTATATATAATAAAAAGGTTTATTAAGGAATTTAATAAAATAGAAGCTAGAAAGATTAACTTAATTAATAATAAAATAGACTAAGAACTAAGTATTTTTACTTTTTTAGTGTTTAACTTATTATAAACTTTTGGTTTAAAGATTTACTTATTTATAACTTTTAAGAAATAAAAGGTAATAGAAGAGAGATCTCTAAAGTTAGCTATTTTTAATACTATAAGGATTTAAGTTAATAGCTTAAAAAGGATACATTATTAGTAATTTAAGAAGCTTTTAGATAGCTTTAGATATCTCTTAAATAAATAAGTATATAATAAAAAGGTTACTATAAATAAAAAACTTAACAAAGTTAGAATTAAATAAATTATTTATAGTAACTTTTAAAATAAAACTAATAAGATAGTTTATATTATTATTATTAATCTTCTTACTTTATAAGTTGTTTTACTAATTATAATACTTAGAATTGAGAACTTTATTAAATTAATATAGTTAGTTATAGCTTCCTTAAATATTTTATAAGAGATTAAGATATTTACATTACTTAATTTTATAAGTTTAGTAATAAATCTAACTAGTTTTATAAATTAAAAAAAGCTCTCTATAACTTAAGAGAATCTCTCCTTCTTTAATATAAATAAATTATTACTATCTTTAAATAATTAAGTTTAACTTATTTCTAAAAGAACTTTATATTCTTATTAATAAAGATAATTTTATAGTAACTATTGCTTTATATTAATAATATATTTATTGTTATACTTAATATCAAGTAAGTTAATAACTTCAAAGATAACTTATGGAACTTCTGTTAGATTAAGGATTTAAATAAAATATAACAGTTTCTTAAGTTTAAAATTATTTACTATTATAAAATAAAATAACTTTAGATCTTATAGATTAAATATATTAATAATATACGAATAAAGAAAAGTATTATCAAATATGACTAAGTATTCTACTTTCTTAGGAGTACTTAGTTATTAGAGATTATAGAATAATATAAAACATTTATTAAAATATATAAATATTAAAATAATCTAAATAAGTTATAGCTAATAGATCCTAAATAGTATATAACTAAATATCATAATACTTATAAATAAAACTATTAAGGATTAATAATATACCTCTAAAAAGTATAATAAACTATCAAGATTAATATAAAGATATCTCTATAGTTTATAATAATTAGTATTCTATTTTAGTAGTTTAAATTACTCTATTAACAACTTTAAATTATCAATATTTTATAATACTAATTAGTTTAATTATAAACAAATAAGTAAGTTAATACTTAGTTATATAGTTGTATATAGAGGAGTATTAATTATTTAGAACTTAATATTATAATTATTTATAGCTATATTAACTTATAAAACTAAATAAATAAATTTAATACTTACAAGAAAAGCTTTACTATATATTATAGATCTTTTGAAAAAGATAAATATTTGTATATAATTACCCCTCTAAGTACATATAAATTCTATAAATACTTTTAATAATTATCTATTAAGTAAATAGTTACTTAAATTGTACTATATCAAGATTAAATATTACTAAATTATTAAATATATTAGTAATAAGAATTTTAAAATTAATTATATTTTAACAAATAAAATAGTTATTAATAGTTTTATTAAAATACTAATAGTAGAGAAATATTATAGCTTGATTAAAATACTAAGTTTATTCAAACTATTTATAATTAATAATAAATCTTAATTTAAAAATAATATCTTAAAAGTTAATCTTAATTAAGTCTTTTCTATTTATTTATTTCTTTTATATATAATAACTTTATTCCTTTATATCTTACTAACTAATTAACTTTTATAGTTAGAATTTATATTATTTTAATTACTTTAATTTACTGTTTTTAATAATTAAACTACTAAATATAGAAGTTTTCTATATAAGAAGGTATTTAATGATGAAAGCTTAAAAAGTAATTAAAAACTTTAATTTTATTAAGTTATAAGTTTATTATTAAGTTAGATATCTTAGTTAGTATTTTTCTAAATTATAACTACATTAAGTTTAACTAATAAAACTTACTTAACTTTAAACTTAAATAAAGTTAATATAAATTTAAAATTTAAAAAAATACAAAATTAATTAACTAAGCTTTAAAAGTTTTATAAGAAAATTAATCTTTAAAATAATATTAATTAAAAACTATTATATTTAATACTTAACTTAATATAATTAGTAAATTAAAAAAGAAATATTATAAAATTAATTAACAATCTAAAGATTATTACTTTTAGAGAGAGAAAACTATTTAAAATATAAGATTTAAAATTAAATTAGAGAAAATAGTTTTTAGATTTATCTAAATTATAAACTAATTTTATAAAGAAGAATTAAATGATAAACTTTTAAATTACTAATTTAAAAGTTTAATTTAGTATTAAAAATAGAAAATAATACTAATTATGTTAAATAGCTGTTTAATTATTTTTATAGAAATAACTTAAATAGTAGTTCTAATATTAATTAACTATATAAAAACTAAAACAAAGTTAAATAAATATTTTAAAATTAAAATACAAAAATAAGAATGATATATAGAAATAGAAATAATATAAAACTACTATATAATTAATTAAACTACTACTTTAGGATAAGAATAGCTTTACTTAAAATATTAGAAATATTAACTAAAAAGGGGGTATAAGATAGTAATTAGCTAAGCTTAGACTTAAGGCCTAAATCCTAGCCTAAATCCTACTTTTATATAAAGGATCAGCTACACTACTTTATAGCTAGCCGCGCCTAGCGCTCATAGCTAAATTAATCAAGCCACTTCACGCAAGTCCCCACTGACCAGAAAGGTACTCTGCATATAGATCCTTGCTGCATTCGCGGCATCGACTGTGATTTGCTCACCACCCTGGTGTTTACCCCTCTATTGATGCCGAGGTGACTTCCAACACTCTAGGCATCACATATCACATTGGTCAACTTGTCGTAGATGAACAGGTAATGTTGAGAAAAACTCAAATAGCATGAGCAGAAGAACAGCAGCTAAATGCGTCACTGAGCGAGACCATTCCCAAAAGTCCTTGAAACGAGAAACACGCCCTGCCCGGGTATAAATTATCGTTCTGTATTCAAGGCATCTGCCACTGTAGGGACTCAGAAAATTAGCCCAAAGCCCCCCTGCCAATATCCCGTCACACCTTCCCAACTGGAGTATCAGGAGGGCAAGAACCCCGCAATCGCAGGGATTGGGACCAATAGAAGCCCGGAACAGCTTTGTGCCAATAACAAGGATTCCACTCAGTGCGGGTGATAGGCTGGGCTGATAACGCAAGTGATCTTGGCATTCAAATGTGACTATCATAGCGGCGCGATCATCCCGTGAGAGAATGCTTTCTCTGCTGGATTTCAGAAGAACTTCACATGTCAACCATGGAACTCTCCCCATGGCTGTCTCTTCGGTGATTCAGATGGTTAGATTATCCCACTATGCGTGACGACCCTCGTTTGAAGTCACTCTAGTACTAACTAGATTCTCAAGGCAGACGAGGATTCTGGCTCGCATCCCATGCGTGTGCGTATGGAGAATTTCATCCGACGGAAGCAAGAAGAAATAATTTCAGCCCTGGAGGCGGTTGACGGAACCAAATTTCGCGTGGATGAATGGCAACGACCTAATGGTGGCGGTGGCGGCCGTACATGCGTTCTACAAGATGGCCATGTCTTTGAGAAGGCCGGAGTGAACATCAGCATCGTCCATGGCAAGCTCAACCGTAGCGCAATCGATGAGATGCGGCAGAACCACAAAAACATCGTCTATGACACGGATGAGCTGGAATTTTACGCGCTGGGGCTGAGCATGGTCGTTCATCCTAAGAATCCGATGGCACCCACGGTTCACATGAATGGGCGCTACTTCGAGACTGTTCACGACGGCTCCGCGCAGACCGCTTGGTTCGGCGGGGGCAGTGATCTTACGCCAAGCTATCTCTTCGAGGAAGATGCGAAGCATTTTCATGCGACCCTCAAGGCAGCGTGCGATGAACATGACGTCGGTTATTATCCCAAGTTCAAGAAGTGGTGCGACGAGTACTTCAATATTACACACCGCGGCGAAAGGCGGGGAATAGGTGGTATCTTCTTTGACGACCTCGATGAGAACTTCGGGAATCCTGAAGAAGTTTTCGCATTCCTCCAAGCAACTATGAATGCGTTAGTGCCGGCCTACGTACCGATCGTGGAGAAGAGGAAGGATTTATCATTCAATGCGCAAGAGAAACAGTGGCAACAGATTCGGAGGGGAAGATATGTCGAATTTAACCTCGTTCATGATCGTGAAACAGCTTTCGGCTTGAATGTGCCTGGCTCAAGGGTTGAGAGTATTCTCATCAGTCTTCCGGTCAATGCCCAGTGGCTCTACATGTTTGACGAGCCTGGCCCTGATAGTCGGGAGGGTAAGCTTGTTGAAGTGCTTAGAAGTCCTCGAGAGTGGGTGTGAGGTTGTCGAAGCCGTTGACAAGAGACGAAATTGGTGCTTTCATCGTCATTTCCTCTACTAGGTATGGGCCGCTACTGGCGACTTGCGGGACTTCGCAATTGCATTAGTTGGAGTTTTCGCCATTAGATGCCCTGCGAAAGATGAAACGCTCAATCCTTCTCCACAATTCTCCTGGGTACATTTTTGAAGCAATCTGATGATGGTTGGCAAGTCGTTTGAATTCTGACAGGAATGGGACAAGCTGCACGTGCTTTGGAAGATCTATACAAGAGATAGCTTGGGTGGCTTGATGCATGCACATCAGTCTGAGGCTTTCTACAATTCTTTTACTGATGATCGTAACAATCCTAGTATCACATGTAATCAACACTCTACTAGAGCCCCTCCCTATGTCAACCAGCCCATCAAATTTCCTTGACATTCTCTACCTCCCACACCGCGCCTTTGCACTGAGGCTGTCTGAATCTTCCCGTTTCGCCTGCAGAACAGTGATACAGGAAACCGTACCCGTCACACGCGACTAAGACCGTTGAGTCAACCTTCCCAGCGCGGAGGACAAGCTGACTCTGCTTGTAAACGACGGAGGTTCCTGAGCCACCGCAGAAGTAGACGTTGTTTTGTTTCAGTTCGCAGTTTGACACTCTTTGGTATGAGTTCGGCTTGCCGTTGAAGGTACCTTCACCGCAGGCCGCGAGGGCCTGGCCAAATAGCAAGGCCGTGGCCAAGATGGAGAAGTAAGGAATTTGCATGTTGGCTAGGTGTGACCGATATAAGGAAAAGCGACTGTGTGTCATTTAGTGTTAACATGCAGTCCAGTACAGACTTTTTTTAGAAACGTTGGAATGCGTACTTACTTTGCGCGAAGTGGAGGTAAAACTAGGCTGCGTGGTGATTGAAAGGAATCAACAGATATCTTGCAACAGTTGAGTATTTATTATTTCTCCCTCCACTCGTGCTGCTCGGCATCGTCGGTAGGATAACATAGTAATTGATGAGGTCTCATCTCGCCAGATGTCAACGAAACCTTAATTGCTCCCAAAAGCAAGGGAACCTGAGTAGCGAAGCGTATTCTCGCAAATACTAACTGAACAATCCAGGTGCCTTGCGCTAAAACGTTTGATCAACTAAAACATTAAAGACTCACTAGTCACATTCATTGGTGCAAAGATAGATCAACGACACCGCTAAACCTCTGAAGTCAGTGTCTCAACAGTGAAAGACTCATTGACCACCTTAGTAATAAAAGGGGCGCGCTACATCAATCAAGCCATGATTCAGTCACTTGCGAAACTAAGGTGTAATCTTGGACTTGAGCACGTAGGGATCTCAGCCCAGAACGGAGAATTCAACCGCTTGCAGCTAGGGCGCTCACGACACCATGCACGTGCAAAATATCGTTCATGGGACATGCACAGAGGTGCTGCAACTACATTTCTCTCGAATTGATCTTACTTATTTACCTATATGACAGAAAGACTCTCTGGTCAAATTTCGTAAGGATCTCCGAGTCACGATGGGAGTACTTGCAGCACAGCATCAAAATCCTTTTTTCTAGTAATTTCATCTATGAATGCAAGTCTAAATATTTTAACACAGTAAGGGCTAGCTTCAGCCAAAATGTCTACGTTCAGTCCAATCTAAGTAAGATCTAGTGTATGCCGTTAGACAAATCTGCCTCTGAATTCCATGAAGAGATAAAGACGTCGATGATCCCTTCCATCTTTTTGTACAAGTTGTTTCTCTTCGCCTTAACACCGTCGATTTCCTCGTTCGAAAGTCCGTAGTTGGATTTGGCGGCCAGGTTATCCGATACAATGTGTAGATACCCAAATTCAACTCCCACTTCGTTTGCTGCTCTTGCCATGTGTCCAGTATCGCAGTCAACCCAAGTTGCCGTATCTTTCCAGTCTTGAAGCCATCCCTTGGTTTCACGAAGTGGTGAATCTACCGTTACGAGTCGTCCTGTAGCGACCTCCGGGAAACGAATGAGCGATCTTTCGAGCGGACTTTTCCATGTGACGGAAGTATCCTTGTCGAAGTAGGCTTCATTTCCAGTGGCAATGTATTCATTGGGGGTGTATTCCCCGGCCAAAGCCCCCACCTTTCCTACGTAGAGGGCGCAACTGATCCCGGAAAACTCCTTCAAAGCGTGAACGATCGCGCTTCCGGCCTCCCCCCACAGACCTTCTTTGCAACCGAGGAGAGTGACAGTCCTTCCAGTGGGAGAAGTAAACTTCTGCCATGCGAACAAATCATCTGTTTCTTGACTTTCGCTAGCAGTCTCCCACCATCGACCGGGCGGAAGATTGGGAAGGCAGTGCACTTCGCCGAAGATCACGATGTCAGTTGGTCCAAGGACCCGCAAATTTGACTGTTGGAAGGTCTCCAGGGGTTCCGTGGATGCCGGCGGGATAGGGACAGAGCAGTCGCTCTTTCCTTTAAAATACAGGTATGCGGCAATTACGATTCTGTAATGCTCAACGAAGCTCTGAGAAGGGAAGCAACACAAGTCGATTGTGTCGTCGTCTATCACCGCCGTCGGACGCTGGAAGTTGAATGGCCGTGCCGGTCTATCCGTTTCCCACTGGGCTTTCAATGCCGGCGGAGTCCGTCGTAAAGATCCTCTTATGCGAATTTGCCGCCATTCTCGGTCCGGGCTCTGGATGCATTGGTGAACTCTTTGAAATACATATTCCTTCAAGGCGCTCCCCATAGTGTGCAACTCTGGGTCGAAAATTGATGGATTGAAGGGCGTCATTGTGTGTTGAGAGCAGTCGCCGGTGATGTTGAGTCATTTGGTGAGAGGAAAACGTCGACGGTGCTTTTTTTGAGCGAAAGGGCCGGACTGCTTACCTACAACCACTTTTGGGGCAGCCACTCCGCTCTCAGTATGCCTCATGCAGCTGCGCCCACTCAGGCCACATTTTCAACTGAGGGCCCGGCCAATCATATCCATGTCGAGTACAACGCGGCATGCATCACTTACAGGCCTGTCTGTGACCGATTGCTCTACTTTCCCAGCCGCTCTTTTCCCGATGCTTGCATGGAGGTTGCCATGACCCAGGGGTCGCAGCCTTCCCTCGCCGACAAAATGACCACACATAAAAGCGGGCGATGCCCAGGCATTGCTGACCTGTTGGCCCTTTTTTCTTGTCCTCTTTTTTCGGTTTTGGTAATCGTCCACTTTCGTTCTTGCGCCTCCGAGGTTCATCAGGCCTGCCTTGGATAGCCAATCACAACCAGGCAAAGTCGTCACCCTGCAGCATGTCACAGGACGATGTCGAACACAATGGCCATGGCCAGCCTGATGCTCACAAGCACGAAATTCACCGATTTTCGGAAGAAAGCCCAGCCATTTCGAGCGGTAAACCACAGCGGTCGGTGACAAATGAACCAGTACAGACAGAAAATCGTCAAGGTCCCACTAAGGGCATCCAGTCAGGATCAACAAATGCATCGGGTGCCTCTCAATCAACGGCGACCCAAATAAACGAGATCCATCCCGAGCCGGCTGTCCCAAAGCCTTCTCAGAGCAGCTCTCCCAGACCCTTGGAGTTCTATTATCTTTCCATCAGGTAGCTGATTCATTAGGGGTCCCCACTATCACACGTTTCCAAACTTCCTAACGCATGCGGTATGCAGAGAAGGATCAGACAAAGCGCAATCGGGCCATTTCACAGAGGAGACCTTGCTGAGCTACCAGGTAAGGCATCTTGTCTCAGCCGGTTCGTCGCTACTAGTTGACTTTACAGTTCAAAACCCCTTCCGAGAAATATGTCATGTTAGATTACATTACGACATGTTCGATCCTCTTCATAGTACTGACCTGAATACGTAGCTTTCTTCCCCGGATCACAGATATTCTCAAGTGTAGTTACGGTCTGTCGGACAGTTTCAGTGACCGGTTGATCGAGAAATTCAACATCGACAAGTTTTTCTTGTCAAACACTGGCTACGAATCTAACGGATTCTTTTTGAATCATCATTTCAGAGAACATGGTTTGCTCTTACCGACTGCAGAAGTGGTATGTTCATTTGACTAACATTTCAATCTGTAGCCTATGGTTGCCGATTTCTTGTCAAAGAACTTCATGGCATTGAGAATGATCCTGACAAAAAGGTTGAGAGAAAAAAGACGCTCACAGAAACGCGTGATTGGGTCCACGCCTTAGTTGGATATCCTAGCAAGAAAAAGCCCGAAGGGGGCATGCAGTCAACCTCTGACAAGACTATTCATTCTCTTCTCTGGGATCTCAGATACACGATCCTAACAGACAGCAAGTGGACGAGCGAAGGACTGACCAATACCGCACTTGATAATCTTCCAATGGAGAAGACCCCTTCGCTTCTCTATGAGGATTTTAAGGAGTGGTTGGAGACTAACAAAGACCAATTTCCGAAGTTTAGACAAGACGAAACAGATGAGGAGAAGAAGAAAAGACTGGACCTTTACGAAGTAATTGATGAGATATTGCTTCGCATCTGGCACGCTTTGGATTGCATTGGCGAAAAGAGAGAAGGAGACAGAGTCAAAGACCTTAACCCACCTTCAAGCGAATCACCTTCAAGCGGCACTCCGGGGACATTGGCCAAGTCTGGTACCCATTCGCAACGCGTAGAGCTGCCACCAAGTGGTCAAACGACCCATTCTAAGGCATTCCCAAGACCACACATCAGACGTCCGAACTGGACTAATAAGATCAGTCACCGATCTGAAGACAGGCCCCGCAAAGACAAAGAAAACCCAAAGGCCAAGGAGCTGAGTCTCTACCACTGGCTATTCTTATCATTTTGGACTGTCGACGGAAAGAACGGGCAAGATGATCACCAGAAGAATGCAGCCGGGGGGCAATCTAATGAAGAAGAGCGAAGCCAGAGGCATGCTGAGGTTCTCCTTTGCTTTGATGACGCAAGCGGACTCCGATGGCAGCAGCTAGCAAAGAAGGCATTGGAAGGAAGTTGCCGAGCAGGCTCTGTTACCCCGCAGCCCGTTCTTCTACCTCAGCTAGTGAAGTCGATCGTTCATACGTATGACGATGCTCTTTGGGGGTTCCGAAAGCCTGTTCGAAACATCGAAAAGGTATTTATGGTTTCTATTTTAGTGTTTATGCAGCCAGCTCACATGCTCTTAGCGCAAAGCCACACAGAAGGAGGAAAGCGCTAAGCTTTCAAAGAAACAACAAGAAAGCCAGAGGTTCAACCGCGAAGAAACCTATCGCAACATGCACGAGCTCTCTCGCCATCTGATCCATTCCCAGGAGACTCTGAACGCTGCTGAAACTACACTAGCGGCTATCGCGAAAGGCCCGCAGTGGAAGGATACCAGCCAGGAAGACCTGTTCCAATTTTGCCACAGTTTTGTGATCAATTTGAAACTTCGTGCTGGTGCATTTGTCGACCGACTTGACAACGAGATTGCTTTGGTGGGAATTCTATCCAACAATCAAATAACTAGAGTCCTGCTAACAGCAAACACCTTCTAGGAGTTACACAGGAACAACCTTGACCAACTTGAGAAGGTTGAAGAGTTGCTTCGAGAAAACCGCAAAGACGGAAAAGATGTGACTAAATTTGTGGGATACGCGTCAATCTTATTCCTTCCTGGGACTTTCCTCTCTGTATGCACTCATCACGTCTTTTTAGTTCGATCAAATACAGGTATTAATCATTCACAGGGGTTCTTCAGCATGACCTTCTTCGCTTTCGAAAACGCCTCCTGGCCTTACGCGAAAGATTGTTGGATATGGTTCGCCGCCGCAATCCCAATCACCATGCTGGGCCTAGCAATTCTCTGGTGGAGCCGAACGAACGAGGACAGAGACGATGTGATCTGGAGGATATTGATCAGTATGAATCCTCAGCTTGCAAGGAAGCCAGTGTAGATATAGAGGGATCTTTCGTTTTCTATATTCTCTCATTTTGTTTTGCTCATTAAACTCTTTGGCCATGTTTTGTTTTCGCATTTTCCTCTGTCAAGGTTTCACTAAGCCTAGGTACTTGGCTGCAACTAGTTAGGCAATCGGTTGCATAATATACAACTTCATGCCAACAGGAAGTTCCGTTCGCTAATTTCAATTGAAAGTCTTTGTGTGATGAAGCAATATGGGTTGTCCTGTGTTGATCACCTAATTGTCAACCGTGCAGTCTCACTAAACGAGGCCTCCATTGGAATCTCTCTATTCAGAAGGAGAACGTCGATCTCCCGGTTGACTTCGGAATTGCAATTGCTCATAACGCCAATACAAAAGAGACGAGATCATGTTCATCGCGCGGTGTAACTTTGGGGCATCGGTACGTATTTGCGCGCGCAGGCTTGGGACCAACTAAAGAAGATACCAACTACGGCAATGTTTAACGTGGGCAAGGTCATGGCTGTGCATGTGCCTCAGTTTGATCATGCACATTGGCACCGCATCCTGACTGGTATTTTCAGATATGAATTGTTGGCCGAGGCGGTTACCAATGTCCCGATTTTATGGTAAAGAAAACCACGAAGCATTATGTCAGAGATAGTGAGCTAAAGCCTAACATTGCCGACGAGGCTGGTGGGACCGAGTCTAATGTTGACTGTCGCTCTTGGCCAATAAGTACATCGCTTGTCCTTTTTTGCCTGCAAGACAGTAGTCTTTCATCAAGCATAGCTTTGTTGCCAGAACAAAATCTTCCATATTCAGATCAATGTGACGTAGCGTCAATGTTTCTTGCTGTTCTCATTAGTCAAGCTACCAAGTTGGTGGTCTATTCACCCCGCGGCTTCTCTTTTCCACCTCCTCTTTTCCGCCTCCAGATTAGAAAGAAGCTTTCCCCTTATTTCTCTGGAAGCTCCCCCAAACCATACCCACCATGAGATCATGAAAACAAGGGTCAGTGGCAATGTGATAGCCCAGTAAGCCCAGAATCGAGTGGATATTTTCCAACTTTGTTCGTCAAAATCGAAGAAGGTGGTGCTGAACAAGGCCTTAAAATAGTTAGACGCCGACTAGAAAGTCTTTTGAGGCTTACTAGGCGTTGAGTTTGCTTACAGTTATGAAGGTAGCGGGCAAGAACATCATCGTCATGAGCGTGACGGATCTCATGATCTGACTGTCCATGACTGCAATCAAGTTGTACCCCTGAGTTTGCACTTTAGCAATCTGTACATAGCAATTGGAACAAATAATCCTACCAAATTCATCTCTGCATCCATTCTTTGGCAGTTAGCCTGGGCCCGTCGCCTGAGGTTCTTCATCATCTGCACCTGAAACTGCAGGTAGTCTATCGCTTGTGCTCGGTAGTTTTCCTCCAATTTAAGCTCCTGAAAGTTGACTTCTTGCCTCGTGGCCAGGCGTTCCAGGGTCTCGACACTGACTGCCGCTACTTCTTCGAGATCTTGCGCATGTCTACGAATAGTATTTAGTTCCTCAAACAGAACCGCTGAGCGGCTCTGCATTTGGTCAGTGCAGCTCGGAAAATCCTTTAGGTACAGCCGGCGTAATGAATGAAAGCCGGAGAACGGCAAGGCTCACCCTCTCATGTTTGCGGATCGTCTTGGACATTCTCCAGGTATACTGGTCACAGATCTTGAGGATCTCCTCTAAAAGCAGTTGCAGCAGTGCAAAAGGATCCCGAAACTCAAGAGTGCCTGAGGATGCCAGAGATTCGAACAGGCGTTCCTTCAATTCTCCGGGCGTGTCGATACACAGAATCTGATTGGTACCCTTTGAAGTCCATCGGGTGAAGAAATCCATTTCGTACCACTCATAATCGACACCGCTTTCGTATCTACATATTTCGCCGCTCATTAAGATCTTTTTCGTCGGAATACGAGTCCAATTTGCTAGAAAAGCACGATATGTTAGGCGCCTCCAGACTATTGTATCAATAAGATGGAGGGAAGAATGGTTTGTTTCTGCGTACTCAGACTGTCCAGTTTATTAGCTGGTAATTCTGATTCTCCATCCGAAGAATCTTTGATAGAACCCTTGCATCCGAAGTAGCCGTTCAATCCAGCACAAGCTCTATTACTGACGAAGTCCGGGACGTTAAACCATCGCAAGACTTTGCGACGGTGCTCCTCTGACTGGTCTTTCTTCGCTTCTGGTGGGTCTGCGTCTCCTTTGAACGAAACTTCATCTTGGAGAAACCTGGGTTAAGCCAGTCAATTACTTTCCGATTCATTTTGACGACATTTGAATTACAAGTAGCATTTCTTCTTAAGTCTGAGGTTGTCATTGAGCAGGTTGACAGGTGCAGGGGTCCATTCCCACGTCTCATCCGTTTCTGGGATACGATCAATTTCAAAGCGCAAGTCTTGTGATTGGAGCCCACGAACCATTGAAAAATAGAACCTCCGCCGCCATTTTTGCGAACGGCTAGCTAATATTTGTCGCTTATGTGGTTATCATTCCCGTTGTAAGCCTGCTTTGAACTAAGGTACAGCTCGAGACAGGTTTGCCAAGAGTGGGAGCAAGATTAGGGATGTGCATGTGTCAACCATTTCCCGGACGGAATTGACACTGAAAAGAAGTACTTCGCCCTTAAATGTCCCTCGTAAGTGCATAATGACAAGAAATACCGCATCTGTGGACGGCTGCATTGGGTTGCTCTGCATCGATGTAAAATGCGGGGCAGGACGTGCTATCCTTGCTGCGTCACAATAGGTAACCAACTAAATGTAAGTACGTGGCCAAGCAGTTGCTCTGGCGCTGAAGGGGGCTTTTCTAAAGCGTTGTGACAGAGAAGGCCACCAGTAGCAAGACCGCGTGCTTTTCGTAACTAAGTATATATGCTTAGCAACACGCAACTTTCCTGCAGCTCCGTCACTGTCGCCTGTCAGCCTGCCTGATCTCCGAACACGGCTGAATGAGTAAACCCGAGAATACGCGAGTGTCGGCGCGAGCGTCAAATTGAGTCGAATTGAGTCGAATTGAGTCGAGCTGATTGAGCAATCGGCAATCTAGATGTGTTCCACTAAATTCCCGAGGACTCGGATGGTGTATCGATGCATAATTGACCGGGCTAACAGTATTATGACTTGAATCGACATTATTGATATGAGGACAGCGGATTTCTTCAACATGGCTTGGAGATATTTTCAATCTCCTGCCGCCTAGTATCAGTGACTTACTCGAAAAAAAGCCATTGCGGCTCCGTGTACCACGTCCTACTAAGTCCATTGGCTGACGAGTTGACCATAAGCCAGGTCGAATACCATGCGCCATAGAGAAAACGTGAGGCCATTTTCACTCGCAACCTCCGAGTGTTTCAACGTGAGGTACTGATTTTTGCACGTATTTGTCCTCTCTTCTTGGGCATGATGGATACATGTATCGTCTCTCGCGTCTGGAATGAAGATTTCCTCCTCAGATTCATGCTTGATTCTATCTCGCTTTTGCCCCATGTATCTGTGAAGCACTGACCTCAGCCAGCACTATGCATGTCAGCGACGAAAGAGATGATTTTAGCCAGGGGTCACCTAAAAGTTGGGGCTTTTAGATCGTCAACTCCACCAGCGAGGAAAAGATCTTTGGCATCCCGAACACTGGTTTGCTTCAGTGAACGTCTGCCCAGCCCAGAAAAGGCTCTGCTGAGCTAACTCTCAACATGGAAGGTCCTCGAAATACGAGTCGTCTTTCGGACGAGTAGCCGAATGTAGGTTACATTGGGGACCCGCTGAAGCACTGGGAACGCCGATGGTGAACGGCTCAAAGCTGCCAGGCCAGGCTTTAGTGGGTTAAATGGGCGGGAACATCGGGGTTTAACTCTAGGCTGCCGCCAACGAACGCCCCACGATCTCACACCGCATGTACGCGATGAACCTCTGACTTCTCGCCTGCCCATGCAGTCCATCACTTCACTGTCTCAAAGCCGTCAATTGGGTAGAGAATGGATCGGCAATGGAGCCTTGACATTCCAATACGCCCTGTTGGTAAGCGTGGTGAGACTATCGTTGCAGTCTAGCGCGTCAACTGCGTTATTCAACTCCGTGAGCCAGGTGCTGATCCGCACTGGTATCCTCGCGGCAGGGGGAGTCCTGAGATGGCTTTCAGGTCCGACCAGCAACAACCAACACGATCATGCTTAGGCGGCGGCATGCCGCGGGCCGTTCAGTGGGTAATGGCCTTCGCTCGGTGGACAAGATACCTCCAAGCGAGTGAAGCTATTCCCTCTTCAATACATACCCTCCAGCTTACATGCAGCGTTGGATCGGCTCAGGCGGATAGCTCAACTGAGCCTTACCGACCCTGGTAACTTCTTTCTACATAGTAAATGAAGCTGACATTGATACGGGGCATCGAAAAGATCTTTTGTACGAACTATCGAAGAAGAGCAGTTCCACAGATACCAGGCAGGCAACCTCTCGACATCCATAGCAAGACGAGGCATATGAAGAACTTGGCCAAAGAAATGGATATATAAACAAATGATTTTCGCCGCCAACCTTTCTCTCTTCATCCTCTCTCTCCACCAGCAGCTTTCATCCCGACAGGCAAAGGCTCCATTTTGTTCAAGATGGTCTCCTTCACCCTCCCCGCCCTCGCTACTCTGGCCCTGGCAGCCCTGACCACGGCTGCCCCGACCACCCAGACCGACTCCGTCGAGGTCTTCTCCTTCTCCAAGTGGGTCGACGGCATCATCGCCAACCCGGACGGTGACAACCTCACCCCCGAGGAGGCCGTCGAGGCTTGGCACGCGTCCCTCAACGAGACCAGCGCTGCTGCCGAGAACGGGCTGCTCCAGAAAAGATACTACTGCAACACAATCCCCAACACTGAGGCCTATGTAAGTAAACCCCAAGCAATGAGCATCTGAGCGCGTCGCATCTAATCTGAATGACCAGGTCCCCGACGCGGTTACGTGCATCAACGACCTCGCTCGCAAGGGTAGCCAAGCCTGTCAAGTGGCCGGCTCCAGCGTCTTCTGCGTGGTCGGACAGGCTCAGATTACCGGTGTCGCCGGCGGTGGCGCTACTACCACTTCTTCGTCTTGGTAAGTCCACTCACTGTTTGCGTCTTTGTTGTTACTCGAGCAATCAGCTGACCCAGTGTTTCAGCAACGACGTCGCTCGTGGTGCTGGGTTCGTGATGGACTACTGCACGCGCGCGGACAACACCGTCCAGGGAGCCGAGTATGCGTACGGCAACGGAAACTTGCTTGTCTGGATCCGCAAGCCTGGCAACTAAGATTTGTTCTGGTATCTGTACACGAGGCTTTGAACATCAGGCTGGTAGTTCGAAACGGTCAAGCTGTACTGTCTCGAGATATGCTTCATCATGTACATAAAATTATCTACGATCACGATCATGATTAAATGTTAATATTTATTGTTGAACTTGCTGTCTTGGTCTTCACCCCATCTTCCATCCCGTCTCTGAGTTGCTGTTGAATGATAGGTTGTGTAAAAGGCCTTCGACTTAGACTTCCGATTGACTCCTATAAGGTAGCGATTGTATGCTGTTCCTTCTGTGATCGATTCATCACGCCCTCCTTGTCCTTGAAGTCCTTCACGTTCATGCTACTATTCTGATCCAATCTGCTAGCTTCAACAATCCCTCCCAGAAAGGAACGGCACATGCAAAATGTAGGCAGCTTGGAATAAAATCGATGACACCCAAAGTGCCGCATTATCGACAAGTTGGTTGGCTCCGGTCTGACTCACCAAAACCTGGACCAATCCTATGCCGTCAGCTCAGAGCCTCACATATGCAACGATTAGTGCCGAGTCCTTGTCAACGCAATAAACAGCATGAACCCAGCTTCACGCTTCTTCCCACAGCCCAAAGACCATCGCCATGGCTGCCTGCGAAGCTAACCCCAACGCATCCAGATCCCTCTTTCTCCAAGCTCCTCAACGCCAGTTCCCCTCGCAACACGTCCTCGTCTCCTGCGGCACCGTCCCCATCGACCCCGTCTCGCGCAAAATCGCCGTCCTGCGCGACATCGCAGACAACACCGTCTGGCTCCCCAAAGGCCGCAAAGAAATCGGCGAAGACCTTCTTGCCACGGCTCTGCGCGAGACGCGCGAGGAAACCGGGTTGCAGGTCGAGGCGCTCCCTCTCAAGGTAGCCACGCGAGCCACGCTTGATCCCAAGCTTCAGGGGACCTTTCCTGTGGGCGAGAATGCTGATGTGACGGACGGCCTGGAGAATTGTGAGGCGTCGTCGGTTTGTGTGTACCCGTGCGTCTTCACTGGTGCGCTGAAGATTGTGTTCTGGTTTGCGGCAAGGGTTGATGTAGAGGATGTTCCTCGGGATGTGGAGAGGGTGCCCTGGGATGAGAATATGAGGCTGGAGTGGGTTGAGGCGAGGGAAGCAGCCGGGATGATGGCGTTTAAGGCGGACGGAGAGGTAGTTGAGAAGGTGTTGGATGACATGCAAAAGTCTGGGTACCACATTTAATGGTTGAAGCTGACTGGGAGACTTGGGACGGCACGAGTCGTGAACGGTGAAGTTCGATATCAAAGTGGCTATGCCGGATTTAACATTAGGTAGGGGTATTGTCTATCATCGCGCGTCTAATCTAAACGGTCTTTACTTCTTGAACGCTGGCTGCTTCCTGATGAGCCCGTCTGCGTCTCATCAACCTCAACAACACTCATGTCGGTGCGGACGTTAAAAGTCCGACCTCTCCAATTCACAGTGGATCCGCAGAAAACGGCCCAGGTCCAGATGGGAAGAGCGAGGAATTCTCTCCCAAGCCAAGCAGGCAGCCATTCGAAGAAAGATCTGGCAGGGGCGCCGCCGGGAGTTGCGGTGCCTCTGGCAAACTTCGGGGTGTTCTCATCGATTTCGATAGTGTGTCCTGCGTGAAGGCGGTTGTACGTGAACCAGTCGAAGGTCATCCAGATGAACTCGAAAGCCAACCAGTAAAGACCGAAGGCACCCCAAGTCTGGGAAGTGCCAAATGTCTTGCCGAACCAGGGTAGCGTGGTCACGGCGAAGGCGAAATAACCACAGCAGAGCAGGGACTCGACACCAGGTTCGACCAAGGTCGCTGCGAGAACAGTATACTTGCGCGCCCGGAGCCACCTGGCACGGCGGTTGAAGTATGCTCGAACAGACATGCCAGCCATGGGCTGCACAGCAATATCGCCCACGACGAGGCCATGGTTCCTGAAGCCGGGCAGGTTTGATTTCCATAGGAGGTCGCCGATGAGATGGTCTTCGCAGATGTACTCGGAAAAGTAGTCGATGCCTTTGGGGAGGTTCTTGTTCGCGAGGAGAGTTGGGTTTTGGGCGGGATCCGTCACCTGATCCAGATGTGACTTGCGGAACATGTTGCTCTTGCCCACAGCACAAGGGGCGACACCAACGGTATTGATTGCGCCGTAAAACTTGGCATGCGTCGTAGCCATAAACATCTCGTCGAGACGTCCACCGCCTTGGGTTCGCGCGTAGTCCAACAAAGATCCGTTGTGGCTTTGATAAGAGTCGGGTTCGGGGCCTGACGAAAGCAGGGTCTGTGTCTCCCGGGGAGGAGCATCGCGAGGAGAAACAGTGTCGACAACGATGGGCAGCAGGTGGACAAACTTGTAGGGCTTGACTTGTTTGCCGTCGGCCTCATAGCCTAGAAGCTTATCCACCATGCGACCAGCAACCCCCTTGCTAATCCAAATGTTGCAGTCCATGACCCAGATGATGTCGCCTTTGGCCTCGCGGTAGGCACGACTAATGTTCCTGACCTTAGGGTTCGGTCCGAGGTTGTCGATGTGGCCTGACTGGCCGTGCAGCAAAGGATCTTCATCTTCCACGAGTACGTGGGCATCGAAGCCGGGAAAGTCCTCCACGACCTTCTTCAGCACAGGGTATGCGGGGTCACTCTTCTCGGCTACACAGAGGTAGATAGTCATCTTGTCGGCGGGGTAGTTTTGTCGGAATGAGGAAGCAATGCAGTCGTAGAGGCCATGCTCGAGGCCCTTGACGGGACGAATAACGGTGATGTGCGGGACATCTTCTTTCTTGAGGGAAGACGACACGGCGGGTCTCGGCGGGTAGGAGTAGGATTTGAAGCTATCGCCATTTAGTAACGGCGCAACAGCATCAAAGAGCTCAGCTTACATTCTGAAAATCCCAATGGATTGTACAATGTAAACAAACGTGCTCCAGACAACGCATGCACCAGCAATCGTCTGGGGCGCCATTGAGAGGTTAATCATGGCGCAAGATAATGCCGTTGAGGCGGAGGACGTAGAGGTTGACTATTAGAGTGGTGCGATCAAGACAAGACAGAACCAAACGCCATGAAGCAAAAAATGTAGCGGGCCCCTTGTCAGAAGGTCATTGCAAAATCTGGCGATCCAAAGACGTGTCTGAAGTTGACGGGAGTAAAAGCAAAGGAGCGTCAGCAAAAGCCAGGAAGCGGGTTACAAGGTTGCAGCATCCCAAAGTCCCAAAGGATCGGCATTATCGGAGAGCAACTTCCACGTCGCGTGGCATTGAAATTCGACGGGCCCCACCAAAATCTCCAAATGCTAAGATTGGGGAGGCAAGCACGGGCCACAGGTTAAAGCCTCGCGCCTGGGGCAGGAACTCAGCTGGGGCTGGTGAGCTGAGGATGGTGAGCTGTGGCTCAAGCTCTATCCGGTTGCAGCTGAGGACAGCCCTGATGGCTTATGTCAGCGAGCCACACCTCAATGCCGAGTTTTTCCGGAGGACAAAAAAGAGTCAGACCTGACGGTGGGGACGGAAACAAGCGACAATGGATACGGCGGAGTCCTTTTTCTACTCAAGAAATTTTCTGCGCGACGCTTGCGACCTACTGTTTTCTTCCCAACCTACCACACGTCTGCCGAACAGGATTGAGCTGCCTCCGGGAAGTGAGGTGATTTTTCGGCTTGAATGGCCCAATTGACGGGTGATCTGTCGGCAGGACGGGTGGAATACCTCCAATAAGTAAGTTGCAAGCTTTTTCCCTCTCAACGTTCTTCCCTTCGTCCATGGTGGCGGCAGCAGGGCTGGGCATCGCCTTCTTTTTCTCGTCGCGATATTCCTCGCATAGGAAAGAGTCAGGTCCCTCCTCTCTGCCTTCTTTGCTACCTCGTTTGCTATGATGACACCATTTCCCATTTGTGCTAAGAGGCGTCTTCATTGAACCTCGATGAATGCTACAAATATAGACTACAACGGTATCTGATCGCAAACTACTCAACTTTTCTTTGATCTTGCAAGCTTGTCGTCGCGTGGACATCCAGCTAACCAGACCAAAAGACAGACATGACTTGCTAGAACAATGTCCCAAACCAAAGATACAGCTTCCCAGCCCTCGCCTGCTGGGACGCCGGGCCAGCAGGGCACCCCGGTCTCGACGCCGCGGCCGAGAGGTCCGCCGTTGCACAAGATCTACGAGCTGCCCGCGCCCATACGAACCTTTCCGCTTCCTAGCTTCTATCCGAGTAATCCAATCTCTCTTCTCCACGTTTTGTACGCATGGACGAAACAGACTTTCTTCCCACCGCCTGCTGAGCCGTCCGTGGTGTACGAAGGCATTTGGTCCCCCGAGTCCAAGTCCGTCAACGTCTTCGACGCGAAGTCCATGCGCGCGCTGTGGGAGCAGGGATTCTATGGCAAGGGCAACCTGAGTCGAAGCGAGCCCAACTGGCTGAAACGCGAGCAGGTTCGCCGTGGCTTGGTTCCTGGTCAGGTCAGCGAGCTCGTGACGGCCAATCGTCGCGAAGAGCGCAGGCAGATGAAGTGGGAGCGCGCCAAGTCCGAGCAAGAAGCTATCCGTCAAACGCGTCTCCAGGAAGCGCAGGAGGCCACGTCAAAGACCACCGCTGCCACTGTTAGTTCCGTCAACGGCCATGAACCCGCCTTGACTGATGCGATCTCGTTGCCTGAACCAATTGTCCCTGCCGACCCGGCCACCGAACCAGAATCCCTCTCCCAAGATGTGACCAAGGATGCGTCCATAAATACGCCTACCGAGCTTAAGCCAGGTGTTGTGCCTTCTGCGTCTCTCGACTCTCTGTCTGCCATCGAAACAGGACTAGTCAACGGTGTCTCTTCGCCCATTGAGCCCTTGACGGCCAGCCTTGGATCGGCCACGATCATCGAGCCTGAGGATGCTCTTCGAGCAACCGAGATTGCCAAGGCCCTCGGCGAACCCTTGTCTCCTCTTCTTACTGCCTCGTCCTCTCCTACCGGTCCTCTCGAACTCCTCCGTCTGCCTAATTCGCACGCGTCGTTGGCCGCAGCTGATTACGTCCACGCCTCGACGAACGGTATTCACAGTCCGGAGTCGACTTTGGTGAATAGCGACTCGGAGTCTGTCACCCTGAACGGTGTGAACGGATCGGGCGTCTCGGTCAACGGCCACTCGTCACCTGTCTCGATCTTCGCTGCGCCTGTCGGCCCGCTGGAGCTGTTGTCACTCCCGAATACACACGTCGCTGTCATTTACGAGTCGAACGACACAACGAACGGCATCGGCAAGGCCAAGGTTATCGCGCCAAAGCTGTCGACGATACCCGAAGATGTCAAGCATGATGGGTCTACCAAGCCGTCGACTGGTCATCTGATAAACGATCTGCTGGATCACGACAGAATTGCCAACGGCACCGACACCGAGAGTACCAAGGCACTGAGCACAACGTCGACGGATATTCCTTCAACCCCTACCAAACCTATGAAACGCCGGAAGAGTGTGCGATTCTCTCCCAAGGTTGAGTCGGCCACCTACCTGTCGTCCGACCCTCCTAGCCCTAGCTTTGCTTTGCTGAATGGCAAGTCGATACCATCCCTCAATGGGGCATCTCTGGGGCCTAGCGTCGTGGAGTCGGATCAAGAGCCGCAGACAAATGGCACACATGTTACACAGGCGGAGGCTACACCAACTGAGATCGTCAACAAGGAACATCTTCAACTCACCTCGGAGGAAGCATTCTTCCTCACCTTCGGTCTCGGCGCTCTTCGCGTCGTCAACCCAATCAACAAGCAACTCATCCCTACCCCCGAGCTCCTAAACCTCTTCCGCCAGTACTCCTACTTCCCCTCTCGCGCGAGCACCGACCTGCACCCTGATGACAGTTTCCTTGTCAACTATGCAGTCTACCACCACTTCCGCTCTCTCGGCTGGGTGCCCCGCGCCGGCATCAAGTTCGGCGTCGACTGGATGTTGTATGCCAAGGGCCCTGTCTTTGAT
Organism: Colletotrichum chrysophilum; assembly: GCF_026319265.1. Lineage (NCBI taxonomy): Eukaryota > Fungi > Ascomycota > Sordariomycetes > Glomerellales > Glomerellaceae > Colletotrichum > Colletotrichum chrysophilum. Next base: position 199,780 of record NW_026517364.1, on the reverse strand, counting down.
CACGCCGAATTCGGTGCCATCATCCTGCCCTCATACTCAGACCAGTGGTGGAAGGACAGCGATCGCGAGCTCCCTCGCAAGACCTGGCACTGGCTCCACGGTGTTGTGCGCGTTCTGTCTCACGTGCAGAAGAGTCTGGTCCTTGTCTACGTCGACATCCCTCCTCCACCCCAGTTCGACGAGGCCCTCCAGAAGGGCGGCCCGGCGGAGGTCTTCAAGTTGTACAAGATCCGCGAAGTCATGGTCAAGCGGTGGTCTAGTAACCGAAACCGATGATTTAAAACTGATTGTATGTGTTTATGAGTTGTGTGTGGGCGGGCGTTGGACGGATTGGACGGAAAAAAAAAACACCAGAGTGGCCTTCTACTGGCAACAAAAGTTTCCAAGCAATCAGCTTGAGTTCTTTGGGATGGACGGAATTTTCATGGATACATGATGTAACACGAATATTAAGGGACATTCATGCCCTCTCATCTGGAACTTGGGACGACGAGACGAGAGGGCATTGTTGTAAGAGTATGAGTATGCAATTCGGAACATCCGGGAAGGACGGCATCTTCGGCGCAACAGCACGCCCATATCGAAGTTTCCTACTAGAATACCCCCTTCAAAACACAAACACATCGTACCCGTTTGCGGTATAGAGCTGTATGATGATAATGAGGCAATCTGCAAAACATATTGTGTCGTCCCACAATTTCCACGAGTCACGGCTGTCAAATTCAATCACGGCCATCCAACGGGCTACGGCGTGATCGTGGCCAGCTCACCGACCAAGGCATCCCAGCTCCGACGCCCCTCCTTCACTTTGCTCCTTTTGGGATGCCCCTCGGGCGGCTCCCAGTTCCACGATCCAGTTCTAGTCCAACCTCGCGCCCGAATCGGACGAACTGCGACGGTGAAATATGTTCAAGGGCCGAACGAACTCCACTCCTCGTGTACTCGCCCCTGCTCGCGTTCCCAATCTACGTTTAATCTATCCGCACTGGAAGGATTTCCCCGCGATCTCTTTCGCTCACTTTTCGGATTCGCCCGCGAGAAGCTACAAACTGCCGTCCGTTCGTCCGACATGCAGCGCTTCCTTTCCCAAGTGGGAGAAAACTGCCGCTGCAGCGTCCTGCGTCCTGCAAGTTTACGTAGCTAGCGTAGATCCGAGATCAGAATGGTCCCCCAGCTTTTTCCGTCGGAACGAAGCGTCGCATTTCAACCCATCCCATGTCAGTGCCCCCCTCACTGAACACCCCTCAAAAGCTTAGCTCCAATTGGAGATGTGCCAAGTACACAGCTTGCCATGGGCCACATTACAAGCTCTCCCTTCCCATTGACGGAGAAACTCTAAAAAAGTGCAGCTGCAGGCTGCGAATGCCCGTCCTGGCAAGCCTGGGTCCCCCGCACATCTCCGTGTTTCCCAGCATCATCCCCGGCGCGTCAGGGGTCTAACTTTTTTGCTTCGCTGAATTCCACGCCGCTGTGCTATGTATGTGTCGAGACCAGCTGGCCACAGCTTGCATTGCACCATTCTGTTTGCAATGGCAACCCTGGCTCAACCGCACATCGGATCAAACGAACCAGAAGCAGAAAGGAGCGTCCGAAAATCTGGTTGGTCGCATGGCTTGGCAATGCTGTTGACGAGGGTTAGGTTTGTAAGGGTCATGCAGCTCTGGGGGAAAGCTACGGAGTGTCTCTTTCCTTGAGTCTTGAAACCGGATTCGTATAAGAGGCCGAGATGGCTGCTCCTCGTTCCTCGTATCTGTAAGTGTTGTTTTGTGTATCTTGAAGCTATTCGACTCTCAGCCCGGACGACCCCCAGTGTAGACTATCACAACATGAAGGCCCAAACCATCCTTTCCGCCCTGCTGCCGGCCATGGCTATGGCTGCGCCCCCAGCAGAGAAGCGCGCTGCGAAGCCTCCCGCCTTCTACCTCGCCGGCGACTCCACGACGGCGAAGCAGTCCGAGGGCGGTGGCGGCTGGGGCAACGGATTCCTCAGCTTCCTCAAGAGCCCGGCCAAGGGCACCAACTACGGCGTCAACGGCCGCACGACGGTGGACTATGTCAGCGGGGGCTACTGGGCAACGGTCAAGAAGGCCGTCACCGACAGCGTCAAGGACTTTGACGTCTACGTGACCATTCAGGTGAGCCAGCCATCTTCCGCTGCTTTTGCTTCAGCAGGATACACCGTGTAAGAGAACAAGCCGCTAACGAAGATCGCCTCGTAGTTCGGTCACAACGACCAAAAGCCCGAAAAGAACATCTCCCTCGATCAGTACCAAGCAAACCTCGGAAACCTGGCCAAGGAGATCAAGGCCCTCGGCGCGACGCCCATCCTCGTCACCCCCCTCACGCGCCGCAGCTTCTCCAACGGCGTCGTGACGAACAACCTCGCCAACGAGCGCGAGCGCACCATCGCGGCGGCCACAGAGACCAAGACGACGTACATCGACCTCAATCTCAACAGCCGCAAGTTCGTGCAGGCGATCGGCGAGGACAAGGCGCACTCGTACAACCTCAAGGCCGACGACAACACGCACCTGAATGCCGAGGGCAGCGTCGTCTTCGGGCGTCTTGTGGCGGACCTGGTGCTGCAGAAGGAGACGCAGCTGGCGTCGTACTTTAACGCGAACAAGACGTTGAGCGATGAGATTTGGAAGGCGATTAACAGCTCGACTGTTTGAGGTGGAGTACTTAGAGTTGAGGTTGGGTAATTGAGGGTGTGGTTAGATGTAAATATTGTTAGATACAATGTACAAAGATTGAACGCAAACTTGGGAGTTGCCTGGACGAGTACATGGACTAACGCGCGAAGGCTGTCAGGCGCTGATTGTGAGACCTGGATTTTGCGAGGTTGATTATTCATGTGCGTATTTAAGTCGCCCGGTGCGAATTACTGCCCGCTTGTTCTGCATGGGCCACCAAGTGACGAGAGAAAGTTGGCAACACCTCCATCCGCTTAAGTTGTCTTATTCATGCCCCAAAGCCAAAGAGTCTCACTAACCGGGCAGACGAATGTAACAGAATGTGACATCATTCTTTCATTTACAAGTTTAATTAGCATATGTCGTTCTTCTCAAATACTTCTACTTCTAGCTATTCGGGGAAGGAGTCGCCATAGACGATAACAGCGACGATGACATGGATAACGACAGGAGATAGGGGATGTACTACTAATAACAATAATAGAAGAACAACATCGTCCGGGCCAGTACCAAGCATCAACCCAAGTTTGTTTCATGGTATTGAAATGTATGTGCACTCTGGCAACCCCTCAAATTCCCCAAGGCATCATACAACGTAAACTATGGCAGTCTCCATAGCAACATGCATTTGCAATAGTATGCCTACACCAACTCGCTCATAAACGGGCGGTGTTACGCCGGATGACCTCTCGCGTATAAGCAGAACATACTGGTTCTTGTCGCCGTTCATATTGGCGACCTTGCTCTCCCCTACAACCACGCACTTCCAGCTGCTTGGCTGGAACTTGTGGAGACCCAGATCGACATTGCACCTCTCTTCAAATTCGCCATCGTCGATCGCGAGTCGCTTAGCCTTAGCAATCAGTCGTCCATGCCACCCGGTATCATCAAAGCCTGACTGGAATGGGTTTTCAAGGTCGCCCGTCCATGCCACTTCGCCGAACGGAATGTCCATGTATCGAATTCTTCCCATGACTGCCATCCACGACCATGAAGGAACTGTCTGACCCTGTTCGTAGTCTATTTTTGACAGAGAAGCTGGGACGTCCGCTTGCCAGAGGATGGTTCTCTCGAAGTAGGCTGAGATAACTCCGTATTTAGCTGTCGATTTAAACGTGTAGCCTAGGCGCTTTTGCAATCCTAGAATCGCCTTTGAACGATCAGAAGCCTTAGTGAGGCTGAGTCCACTGTAGGTTTGATACAAATATTGCACAAGCCGGATGCGTTCGTCCTTGTAGTGCTCGAGCCCATAAGTTGGGAAATTGGAGTCGCCGAGGAACATCGATTGCCGGCTGTAACGAACATCCAGTCAGCTGATTATTAGCGCACCTGGTCGTTCCCGAGAGCAACTTACTTTCCAAGCTCGGCTAGCGTCTCACAATGTACGCCCTGTCCACACTCCCAGTACACCTGGGTAGATGTAAAGTGTATGGTTCTTCTTGACAGGGCGCGTTCCTGAAGTACCCAGCCACGGGTGTTCAGAATACCCTTTTCGACGTGGGCCTCAAAGTCGTCGATAGACTCGGCCAGGTACAAGGTGCCTTGGGGAGTTTCGATGCCTATTGCTGCCCTTTGGGCTCGATCAAAGAGAAATCCATCCAAAGAAGACGTCGAAGAGCTGGCAGCAATTGTACAGTAAGCTGAGCTAAAGACGTCCTCCATCTTTCCTGCCTCAGACTTCCAGTCTTCGGCATCCCCTTGGATAATGCAAAGGGAGTCGATCCAGAGATACCGGATTCCTAGTGCACGTGTGACTGTGATTGCATCTTGGAAAGTCTTTGGTAAAGCGTGGAAGGGTATGCCTTTCCTGAAGCTGTCAATGTTATCAGCATATGTGCACACCCTTTCTCCGCTTGGCAAAGCTCCCCAGCAGTGGCTTAGAGCAATGTAATGTCCAGTCACTCTATGCTGTTCCGTCTCGATAAGACGCAGACTGGGGGCTTGATCGTCTCCAACGTCAATAAGTCGTGTCGGTACAATGTTTCTTTCTCCAGTATCTACTTGACTTGCGATGCAGTGATGCTCCTCATTGCAAAGGCGAACCCATTCATTGAGGAGATCGAACTGCTGTGAGCTACCGGGCGCAGGCAGAAGTGGCAGTCCAAACTGCACCTGGGGCAGCTGATGGTCAGAGGATTCTGAGCGAAATTAGATGCTGGCCTGATTCTTGCAAGCAATACATACCCGGATCGAGATATATCGATATGACTGGAACGGCGTTATGAGAGAGTATGAATAGGCCTTTATCTTTGTCTGCGGATAACTCCACAACTTCGTCACGATTGAGCGAATATTTCGAAAGACAGTGGTAGAGAAAACGGCAGACAGGACACGCCGCCGCACCCCGATCCAGATCAGTGACACTCCGATACAATGACAGGTGGAACGAAAGAAAATCAACGATGCTACAAGAAGCGCAAAGCTCTACTGTATTGGCCTCTGGTCTCAATGTCGCCCAGTTCAGGCGCGAGATCAGGATTCGGGCCCACCCGTTCTGGGGAACGGTTCGCCACTCATCGTCAAGATCGCTTGTGCGCTTCACGGATCAGCAGTGGCTCTTACAGACACGGCGCGACCTTTACTCACTGGCTATATTCAAATCAGACAGCAGCTCCATTCAACGTATTGGTGTTCAACTGACATTCTAAGGCGGTTTGGTCAGGATCAATTGGCCCAAAAGCAACAAAGATGTTTTAGGAATGGTTTACTCACGTACTACCCCACTAGTGTCAGTGAAAGCCACCCAATTCTTCTTTTCATCTAGCAGGACCTACTTCATCGGATGGTGAGACGAGCTCTTGATCGGCCTGAGACTCGGGCATATTACCTGATCTTTGCTTGGCCAGAAGCTCCAGTCCAGGACCAAGGTCATTCAATCCCTTGATTGGAAGTTGCGTCTGAATCGCTCTCATCTTATATGCCAATTCTTTCGCGGTGTAGCGGTCGTCCACAGGAACGAGCAGCTTTCCGGAGATAAGCCAGACCAGCTTCCCCAACACACCATTTTGGTCGAGTTGGCTTTTGAGCTTTTCAATCCACAATTTTACAGCTCGATGCAGAACATAGCCACGTGAGGTTTGTACCCAAAGTCTCCCCGTACCATTAGCTTGGAGTTTATCTTGGAAAGTTCCGAGGCCTCCTTGGCCATACAGCAGCCAGATCGTGAACTCGAGGAACATGCAACCCAAACTCCAAATATCGTACTTCTGAGAGATCTTCGTCACTTTTCGTGAGAAATCATTCATCTCCGGTGGCTCATACTTGTTGGTTCCGTGGTTGGTGGTTGTTCCCGGTTCGCGGTCCTTTGTGTACGTTTCGTGTACTTTCGCAAGACCGACATCGGCTACCACCAAATTTCCTGACTCCGAGAAAAAGAGAATGTTCAACGGTTTGATGTCGCCGTGGCGTATGTGAGCCCCGTGTAGCTTCTCGATTCCGTCTGAAATTCCAGACATCTGATTGACAGCCCACGTAACCAGATTTCCATCAAGCTTGCTTGAGTTACGTTTCCAGAAACTGTCGAGATTGCCTCCACTAGCCCACGGAAATATGAAGCATCTGAAATGCTCTCTCTTGTATGCTGCGAAGGCAGTGATAAGATGGCGATGGTTCAGATCTCTCATTGTCTTGAGAGTTTCCTTCTCCTTGCTGTAGAACTTCTCTACATCCGTATCGGTTGTATCAGTTTGTTCGATGGTCATTACTTTCAAACCGACTTCGATGTACTCCGGCTTGGCTCCGGGGGTCTGTGAGACAGTCAGAACGCGTGATAATTACTGATAGGTAGGTATAGTTCAATCTTACGATGGCAGATCTCGGGAAATTGGCGTGGTCACGTCTCAATCCTAGTTGGAAGACTGTTCCAAAATAGCCCCTGTAGATTTTGCCGTCCTTGATATCAACGAATGGAAGAGGGCACTCGTAGGCAAACTCATACGCGAATTGATCTTCGTGAAATGTGGGTACCATGAATAGCCACTGGCATTCCAGGAAATCGTCCCGAACTTTAGGATTCCACCCCGAAAACTGCGTTAACGGCTGCTCTTCTGAGTTCTTCATCCTGCCGTCAATTCTGATGCTCCGAATTTCTCCGTCGTTTTTGTCTCTGCGAACTGGCAAGTGGTCGTCTGTGAACTTCTCCTTTCTCACGATTCTCCAAATGTCGTGAGGAGCTTCAATTCGAGCAAGGGTCAGAAATACCGTGCCTGCATTTCCCGCGCCATAGAAGTCGATCAGCTTCGTGGCCCCCTGCCCCCTCCGAAATTTTTGTCTCAATGTCGATTTCACACAATCTCTCTGTATCAACCTCTGCATAGCATTCCGCGGCAGGAATGCTTTACAGTGTTCAATCTTGTCGTGCTTGTGCGCGCCATCTGGGTTGACCAACAATTCTTTGATACTGGCATAAGAAACATCAACCGGCCCAGATTCCATGTTCGTGGTTTCACAAGTCCCGCGGCGAAGCCAATCAAAGATTTCTTTAATATTCGGCGTGACTTGCAAGCATGATATCGAGGGTGCCATGATGAGAAGAGAAGAGAAAAGAAAGAGAAAAGGTGAGATCGGTCGGCCCCCACGAAAGACGTCAAGCAATCAGCCTCATCAGGCTGTGGAATGAGTAATACCCAGAACTCTCAATCTTGTGACAGAAAGTGAGTGAGCCCGCGCCATTTCGAAAAGGGTGGCCACCCATCAGAGTGGGCACTGACCTATTGTGTGAAGAATGAGAGCTGATTCCATGTGTCTGCGGTCACATTTATTGGCCCACAAATGGGTTAACATCCGCCAAGAGGCGTAGCTAGACTCATACGCAGTACTTAAATGCAGTTGGTGTGCGCATGTGCAGCTCCACGAATCAAACCGAGAAAAAGGTTGTCTTGCATCGCAGCCTGCTTCAAATTTGGGGCGGGAATTCATGTCCATTGGTAAACCGCAACCACCACGCCCCACCACCCACTTCTCAACACGCATGACGTGGGATTTCGACGGGAATATGGAAATACGCAACCGAGAAATTGCATTGGCTATGAAGTAGTCCTCGGTGATGACCGACGGCGTGTCATCCTTGGCAAACCCTTTGCAACGAAGCCAGAAAGATAATGTTGCTTCTAGGGGTGATGCGCACGCCCATGCAGCGTTGAGGTCTCATCGCAGTCAGCGTGAACTGCGTTGAAATCACTTTTATCGTGTTCGAAATTCTGACAGAAAGATGCACTTTTTATGTCCAATTATTTGCTATCCTCGACCAATGACCTATGTTTTCAGATTACGTAGCCTCAATATGCACATATATGATTTTCCATGTCCAACTCCAGGCGCCTGCCCGCGGATCTCTTCGCGCGATTATCGTACGCTGGCATTTTGTCAGCACATTAGAAGCGATGATTCATGGGAAACCGCACATCTTGCTCTGGCTATCATATCTTAGATTGACTCGATGATTGTGGTCTCATGGATATGATGTAGAAATCGTTACGCAGTTCCAGGCTTTCCACATGGAACCCTTTATTTCTGCAAAATGTCTGTAAATTTGTGACGAGATGTTGAGGCTTCTTGATAGCACTTGACTTTATGCGACGCTCAATAGTGTCCATGACTGTTTCAAAGAAGCAAAGTGCGATAGTGGCGGAAAGGAAGAAAACAATACCCTTGGTGTGAGGAGGGGAGAAGCTTTGGGGAGCTTGTAACAACGATGGTCCCGAGAGACTTTTATACAGTAAGGTCATGTGGCAGAGAAAACTCGTAGGATTCTGGCTGGCTGGAGTTTGCCTGCCGGAAATCTGCCCGGCTGCAATCTAGCTGACATTTGCCGAGCCTCGTCGAGGTTGAACGGGGCGCCACCAACCTAGTTGCAGGGGTTAGCGCCCACACACACAATATCCCACAGCCCCGAAGACTTTTCTACTGGCCCGACAAAGTGTCTTCTGTTGCATGTGGTATGCTTTCGGGCATGATAACCTAAGCCGTTCATCTTTTTCCCGCTTGATGGCCTGTTCCAGCCGTTTTGCCACATGCATGAGGTGGAGTGCGTATTCAGTCTTATCCCAACCAGCAAATAATCAGACTTGGAAACATATATAACTGCAGACCGGTATGCAGTTGGGCTTGGCTACAGCAGCAGAGGTCTTTTGTCTGGGTCATATCTGCGTACATTTCAATAAGCCAATGGAGAACTCTTCCCCACGAGGGCAACGGGTGCACTTACCTTTCGAGGAAGGGGAGGTGGAAAGAGGGACCACTTGCTGGCCTGGGTGGTACTTGCCCACTTATCACAGTCGCTGGGATATCATTGACATGGATTGCCGATGTCGAACGGGTACCGCAGCCTTCGCTGTTTTCTCACTCCAGGAAAACAGATTTCCAATCTTTAGGCGTTGAGAATTATGCCTCTATTCTCTAAGCCACTCTAGCATTGCCGCCACGTTTGAAGCTTTGTTCAAACATCGATCGCGCCACTCGGAGCGCGCGAACCTGTGATATTGGGTCATTGGAACCCTGAGGCCTCCAGCCAAAGGCCCGATTGTGCGTACTGCGTCTTGATATCCAATAGAGTCCCAAGGCTATAGCTTACCTCATTCTTACAGCCGGATCCTTCGGGAACGCGCCTGTCCTATCACGGATATGGAGTCAGAACGGCAAGACAGGCACATTGATACTGCCGATGGTCAATCCGTTTTGCGAACAGAGTCAATTTCATCTGAAGGAACCAATGTGACGGCTTCGGAAGCAGAGCATCCGGTCGCTTCAAAGATTCGGAAAAAGCTTCTACCAAGAGACGTCAGCACCTCCGAGCAGTTTTTACCTGATAGTCAATCAGAGCGAATGTTGTCCATGGACGACATCAACAACGTATTGAAAACCACTACCGCCGGCAACAACCATCTCATTGAAGATATCAACGTAGAACGAGATATCTGCCCCGCAGGAGGCGACTCGAAACGCGTCAAGATACTGATAGTGTTGATACTCATAGAGAAGCCAGGCCACATAGTCAGATTTATCGCAAACAATGTTTGTGATGAGGATCTTCCTTTGACTGCAGGACATGGAATCTTCGTCGACGCCAAGAATCCATATTTCACCGACGAGTTTTGTCGATGGCAATGGGTGGTGCTCGCCCCTTTCATCGATTTCACGGCGATAGAGCATCACGTGTTTAATCCCCAAGCTCGTATGCCATTTTTGAACGAAATCAAGTTTAGCAAAACACGACAAGGAGCCCACGGACGAATTTCAAAGATCAGTATCCATGACGACCACCATCAGAGGCGAAGAGACTCTTCGGTAAGCATACATTCTCGAGTCGGCAGCTTATTTACTTATACCATAGTTATCAGGACCAAGATACTTATCCTTACTATGCAATCAAATTATTCAAGCCCGAGGGAGGCGACGATAACTTCGAAAACGAGAGAGATGCATTGGCTCGATTCAGTGGGCCAGGGAGAACGCACCCAAACCTTATCGAGCTTTTCTTTTCATACGAGCAAGGATCCGAAAAGTACTTGATATTTCCATGGGCGAAATACGACTTGAAACAGTTTTGGCAAACTGAAAGGCGAGATATCCCCTCAGCAAATAATTTCATTTGGCTGCTGCAACAATGTCGCGGACTTGCTGAGGGGCTATGTCAAGTCCATATCCGCGACAAGGACATCAATGGCAAGGTGGATGAGGAAACTCAAGGTCGCCATGGAGACATTAAGCCTCAGAACATACTGTTCTTAGAAGGTTCACGGAAAGCAAAGGGTCGTTTCGTGCTTGCAGATTTTACACTTATGCGCTTCCATGCTCCGAATGCCCTCGTCACCGACGCAAACAGCGTCAAGGGCTTTTCTCAGACTTATCGTCCACCTGAGGTACACGGAGAGGACGGAATCGGCGCTACGCATAAGTATGATATCTGGACTTTGGGTTGTGTCTATCTGGAGTTCGTCACTTGGCACCTCCTAGGTTACGACGCCGTTGGTGAGAAGTCGTTTCTCATGCGGGGGGGTCAATACGAAAGCTTCAGCACCGCGAGACAGAGTGACGATGACAAGCGATACACTCGCCTTGCGGAAGACAAATTCTTCAACTTCGATGACCGAGGTAGAGCCACAGTCAAGGATTCTGTTACAGAGGTAAGCAGAAGCTGATATGCCTATTCCTTGACCGGATTGACTAACTGTTTTAGTGGGTGGCGTTTTTAAAAAACCACCAATATGCATCGCAGGGATTGAGAGCATTCCTTGACTTGGTTTCGAAGCGTATGCTAGTGCCTAATCCTGACAACCGCTGCAACACGGCCAAGTTGGTCAAGAGACTGGACACCATTCTCTCCAGATGCAAGGGCTCCGCATATTACCGACCAGGTCACCGAAGCGCCGAAGAAATAATTCCCCGCACTTCGTTCCCTCGTCCGTTTACGGAGGACAGCCAATACGGTAGGGTGAATCTTACGCTGCTTCAAGATGTTAACAATACACTGGACAGCCAGTCAGAATCTGATATGAACGTGATTGAGGCGGAGTTTTTGGGATCTTCAGGCATTTCAAACCCCAACACACTCAATGGCAACGGAAGCCAAAATCACGAGGATGGAGAGAACGAGAACCCGCCCACTACTGGGGTAATGCCTCCGGCGCAACTGAGCCCATCGAGGCAACGAATCAGTCGGCCCGGGAAGAGGTCGAGCGTTTCACTACGCACGCATCTCGTCCAAGCCGACTCGAGACTAGAATCACTCTCGGGACAGGAATCGAATCTTCTTATGACGCCTGATTCAAGCATGTCAGCTGTACCAGAAGCCTCGCCGCTCAAAGAAAAATGGCAGCGTGGTGCTGCTTCAGAGCATGAAGGGGACATCCAACAGGGTGCTGTTAGACAACATAACAGACGGCCATGGAGCAAACGTAATGCGACAGCAGATGAAGGAGGCAGAAGATCGTTTTCATCGGGTAGAAGACGCCTCGAAGCATGGAAGGCGAAGGCTAGGGATATATGGAGGAGACTACGCAATAGAATTACAACATGATGGACTGATTTAGGCACAGCTGGGAATTCCCAAATATTCTTAATTTAATGTTCTCTAACACGCGATCATGCAATGCAGTTCCAGGTGACAACATCGAACGGGTGTTTATCAGGCTATTAGGACTCTACTTACACTTACACTTCTTCTTATTAGCAATTCTTACCTTTCTTTCACCACCGCATATTATCCGGCGGATCCTCTCTTTCCAGAGCTTTGCCAGCCGGGCAGTGTCATTTAGCTATCAGAGCATTGTCTGCTACACACGCCTGTAACCCGTATATCCTACTGAGGCCCCCTCATTTTCTTGTGCTAGAGCGACTACGTTTCCTATCCTCTTACTTTCGTCGTTACTGTCGTGTTTGTCGTCGCTTTTACCGTCGTCACTCATATCATTATCGATATTGTTATCGTCGCTGTCGTCGTCCCTGTTGTCGTCGCCGTCATCGTCGTCGTTGTTATCATTGTCGTCGCTGTTCTTTTTATTGTCGTTATTGCTGTAGTTGTCCGGTTTATTAGCATCGCTATCATCACTACGGAATGAAGTCGCGTAGACACAAAAATACCAGGTCGAAACTTTTATATGGCGTGTCTGTTATCCTAGCACCTTGGAATGGGATGTAGCCGCGACAGTCGCTAACCGAACGCTCCCAGAGATGAAACTGAAAACCACAAAGGGTGCTTTCGAGTTGGAAATAGAAGAGAAACAGAACTAAGGCCCTCATAGCATATACGTTCCAGACGCTTTCTTCCCACAGAAACATTGATAGCGGCGGTCATGTGAAGGAGGCTAAGCTGCGCCGCATGTTGTTCCCGTCGTCCGGCTGGGGCGCTTGAAGGAGCAGTGGAGGTCACGACTCACGAGGCCGCTAACAAGCTAAACACATCTTTGGCATGTGAAAATTTGCACTAGTATTCAAGCTCGTGGGTGTAATTCCTTCACGTAGTGTCATCGATTGTGAATGTGTGAACAGTTGCAATGAACAAGTTGATGGGAAATGTTGCGAAAAAAAGGTGAGTGTTCGTCTGAAGTTGCAATCTATGCTGATGGAAAAGATAAGATTAGATCTTGACCTGGAAAAATTCATGTGAAAACAGTGCGATTCGCGCTTTTGTGTGGCACAGTGCTTCATTCCCCCGCCTCTTCGTTTCCCCAGAATTGCCCTCCGACCGAGGTTCGTTCCGTCCTTACGGCAACTAGCTTCTCTGGAAAGGCCTGTAGCTCCCCTGAAGTCTCACTTGCTGCTTCCGCCGCGGGGCAGCTTTCGGCAAGACATTGGGCGAACCGGCGCGAACCCCTGCCCAGTGCCCCCTCATAGCTCTCCAGATCGTGCCACCGTCCACTTATTTCTTCTTCCCGTAGCCCATCCACCCCGCCTCGGTTCTCGACACAGCAGACCATGGAATCTCCCTCCAGCTAGAGCGCAAACGTCTCCAGGTCATACATCCTTCATCAGCTGCAGCGTCGTGCTCGCTGTTCGCCTCGTCTCTCCCCCCTCCATCCTCCCTCAGACGCACCATTGACGACAGCCCGCCATGAGAACCTCAATCCCCTCCGCGGCGCGCGCATCGCGAGCCCTCAATGCGACGAGGCCGGCATCTGCGCTATGCTTCAGCTCAAGCAGTAGATCTCACATCTACGCACCCGCCGCGCGCATTCACACAACCTCCCCGAGACCTCAGGGTGCAGAGGGCGCAGTCGCTTCTCTTCGCCAGGTCTTCGGTCGCCAAAAGCGAGAAACCCCCGCCTCCGAAGCTTCAGAGTCTCCCGAGACCACCACCTCCTCCGAATCCGACCTCCTCGAGCCCTACGAACCCCTCACAACGTCCTCAACCCTCGCCGACCTCGACCGCTCCGTCCGCACATACCTCCGCAACGCCAACACCCTCACGACAGCAATCCGCCGCGAGCGCAGCCGCATAGCCCAGCGATGGACCTACGAGCTCATCTCCGACGACCTCATGCAGATCCAACGCCCCTTTGACTACGACAACAAGCCCAGGCTCCTCAGCGCAATCTACCTTCGCGACCGCTGCCCCTGCCCGCAGTGCGTCAGCTCCTCCTCCGGCAACAAGTCCTTCTCCTCCGCCGAGATCCCCGAGGCCCTCAAGTTCGACACCGTCACCAAGCACCCCGACGGCTCCCTCCACATCACCTGGCAGCACGACATCCCCCGCGCCGCCGCCGCCAACCACGTCTCCGTCTTCCCCGCCGCCGGCCCGCAGAGCATGTCCCGCATCGCCACCGAGCACTCCATCCCCTTCGCCCCGACGCGCGTCTACTTCACCAAGGACCCCGTCAAGCGCCTCCTCTGGGACAACGCCATCCTCGCCCCGCGCCTGCAGACCATCCCCTACACCGACTGGATGGCCGGCGGCGACGCATTCCGCGCCGGCGCCCAGGAGCTCGCCGCCACGGGCCTCGTCTTCCTCACCGGCGTGCCGCACTCGGAAACCGCCGTCGCGGACATCGGCCTCACCTTCGGCGCCCTCAAGGAGACCTTCTACGGCCGCACCTGGGACGTCATCTCCAAGCCCGACGCCGAGAATGTCGCCTACACCTCCTCCTACCTCGGCCTGCACTCCGACATGCTCTACCTCGAGTCCCCGCCCCGCATCCAGCTGCTCCACTGCCTCGAGAACTCGTGCTCCGGCGGCGAGTCCATCTTCAGCGACGCCTTCTTCGCCGCCCGCGTGATGCGCAAGCGCCAAGGCACGCAGCTCAGGGCCCTCGGCGAGGTCAAGGTCCCCTACCACTACTCCAAGAACGGCTTCTTCTACCGCCAGGAGCGGCCCGTGTTCAAGTGGGCCGATGATGAGAAGCACGTCCAGGACGTCTGGTGGTCCCCGCCCTTCCAGGCGCCCTTCCACATCCCCAAGAACAACAAGGAGCGCGCACGCTTCCGCGAGTGGCACAGCGGCGCGCGCATGTTCCAGAAGATCCTCGAGGACGAGGCGCACATGTTCCAGCGCAAGCTGCAGCCCGGCGAGTGCGTCCTGTTCGACAACCAGAGGGTGCTGCACGGGCGCCGGGAGTTTGACGCGGACAGCGGTCGTCGTTGGTTGAAGGGCACGTACGTAGCGAACGAGGATTTCCTCAGTACGTTGAACAAGTTGCACGAGTTCCGCTATGCAGAGAGCCGAACGTAGTTGCATACTGAGAGCATGTCACGATATATCCAGATACCATATTTAAGTAGACTAACGACAGATGACATTCTGTCTCTTGCATGTTAAAACACTCCCAACTGAAGAGAAGCTACTTTTTGACTACCCGATGATTCCAACGCCACGCCTTGAGCTTGGAGCTCTGATGCTCTGATGAATAACGTTCCGTGACCCCTTTCATGAATGATAACCCGAAAAACGACGAACACTCAATACACTAGGCCATCTCCTAAGCTTCCCACTTCTTGGCCTCAACGCCCTCGGGGGGCTGCGTCTCGACGGTGCGGTCCTTGACGTCGTTCCAGTCGGTGCTCAGAGCGGTGCCGTTGCTCTCGGTGAAGCTCTTCATCATGGCGCGCTGCTGCTCCGGGTTCGCGCCCTTGTACAGGCTCTTGAAGAACAGGTTGATGTCCTTGTCCTCATCATCGTCCTTCTCGTCAGCCAGTACTGTGTCCCAGTTCTTGGCGCCGGACTTGGATGAGGTCGGGTAGGATGGAGCCGCAGCGGGAGCAGGGGCGGGCTCGACAGGCTTCGCAGTAGCGGCAGGGGTCGGCGTCGTGGTTGTGGTGTTCACATCGGAGGGGTCGGCTTTGAGCTTGGGCCACTTAAGGACGGCAGCTTTCTTCAGCTGGAACTCGACCTTGACAGACTTGACGCTGTGCTTGCTGCCGGCGGGGTCGATAGGGCCGTAGAGAGGGATGGTGTACCAAGGTTCGTGGCCTGGGATGTGGCTCATACGAATCTGCGAAACATTAGTTCTCGTTTGGATGGGATGCCAGAGTGTCTGCTCACCTCCTTCTCTCCATACTCAACCTTGAACTCGTCCTTAGGGACATTCTTGACATAGACGGACGCCATGACGTCGGTGTTGGTCTGATAGAAGTCCGTACGCACGTCAGCTTGGACGGCAGGCTTTCTGACCGACTCGGCCGCAGCGGCCTTGACCTCGTCCTTATCCTCCTGCGAGGCCTTTGTGTCCGCAGCCTTGTCAGTCTTGGCGGTCGCAGCCGCCGCCTCCTCCTTCTCAAAGTCATCGATCGAAACGTTAGGCGCGAAAGAGGCCGTCACCTTCCTTCTCTCATCGTCCGCAGGGAGCTTGTCCATCTGCCCCAGAATCTGCATACGCAACGCAACCGCCGCATTGAGGCCGGCAGGCGCTGTGTCCGCGAGATAGCTGCTCCCGAGGGCCAGCTTCTTGCGCTCTATATCCGCTCTGTAATCCAAGGTAGTCTGCTTTGTGGCGGTGGAGAAGCCTCTCTCGTCGGTCTCGGGCTTCCTAAGGGCCGCGTCGGACAGCGAGACGCCAGCCTGCTCGGCCATGCGCTGCACCCACATCGCGCAGGCGTCGGCATCGGCGAGGCGGCCGAGGCGCATGTAGGCAACGGCACGGCGGTGTTGAGCATCGCGCATGAGGTCGCGCTTGCCTCGAGCGGCGGCGGCGGCATAGGAGAAGTCTGCGTCGCGGAGGGCGCGGGCGAAATCGCCTTTGCCAATGTGGGCCTTGGATCGGGCGGCGAGCCAGAGAGGGGAGCGCGAGGTCTTGAGGGCGTCTGTAAGCTTGGAGATGGCGAGGTCGTAGTCGCGCTTTTCGAGGGCGGCCATGCCCGCGCTGGCGGCTGTGCTTCCAGACATGCTTGGCGGGGTTCGGGTTGGCTTTGCTTCGTGGATGCGGATGTGGATGGATGATGTGTGGTGGGGAAAGAGTCAGAGATTGAAAGCGGTTCGTGGTAAATTTAAATGCCTAGGACTCCCTTGATAAACGGCAAAAATTGTGTACAAAGAAGGTTCAATGGAAGTGAGGTAAAGCAAACGGGTACGGGCCCAATGGGGTGCTGGATGAAGCAAACGGTGAGGTTGCCTTGCGGAGGGGTCAGACTGTTCTGGAAGCTGTGGTGGGGCCGACTGTGCGATTCTGCCGGCAAGCTTGGGCCACCCCGCATTCTGGGCTGCGACCGCCTTTTTCTGACCGAGACCGTTGGTGGCTTGCTCACCGAAGCCGTCGCCCCTCACCGACTGCTCCTTCAATGAATCGCGACCTCGATTAGTAGCCAGTGTGCAAAGCTTCCAACAAAATCAGCCTCATTGCATAGCAAGCAGCGAATCGCAACTCCTGAACTTTGTTCATCATAACCCTACGTCATCATATATCTCATTAAAATTAAAAATACTCTAAAATAGGTATGCTTGAAATGGCGATATGCTTTATGCCCTTACTCCTTGCCGCTGATGCCAGGCGTAATCTTCTCGTCGGGATACTTGCGCGCAAACATGCCGAGCGCTTTGATGGAAAAGCTAAACTTGTAGTTAGGGTAGATGATGGTGCAGCTCTTGTTGAAGACACCCTCCATGGACTCTTGCAGCCACTCGCCGTTGGCCTGCTGACGGTCCATGAGGAATTGGATACCCTTACGAAGGGGCTCGATATTGGGATACTCGGCCTCCATGAGTCCGATCAAGGCCCAGGCGGTTTGCACAACCAGAGAGCCGCTAGGGTGCTCGTGATACTCCGAGGTCTCGCAGGCCTAGTCATGTCAGTTGACAATTCTGATTCACACGGTGGACTCCTTACCTTGTAGCTCTCGGACCATCCGCCGTCCTCTCTCTGCTTCGAGACAAGGAAGTCGCAGCCCCTCCTCGATACCTTGCTCGCCTCGTAGATATCGCCCACACTAGCCAGACTCTCCAGCGCAAACATGCCGGCATACGTGAAGCAGATACCCCAGCTGCCGTACCAGGAACCGTCGAACTTCTGGTGGGACCGAATCCAGTTAACGGCACGGTGGATGAAGACTCTAATGTCTTCCTTGCGGTAATCGGGCCAATGCTTCTGGAAGAGCGAGAGCGCAGTCACGCAAGCAGTCGTGCACTCGGGGTAGTCGTACTCGATCATGATACGGCCGAAAACCTCGGCGGCGTTGAGCATCTCCATGTACTCACCGCCACGGCGCTGCTCGTACGAGCCAACACCACCCGTCTCGTTCTGGTACACCAAGATGCAGTCAATCGCGTCAAAAATGCGCTGATCGTCCAGAAGCTGGGGAAAGCCCTCGGTCTTCTGCAGCATGATGACAGACTTGAGTGCCTCCGAGATACAGTCGCTCACGGCGTAGCCCTGCTCACGGTTGCTGAAGGGCCAGCCACCCTTACGCTGCTGACGGTAGCACTTGTCCGAGTCCTTGCAGTTCTCGCGGATCTGCTGACGGTCAAGGAAGCCGAGTGCCTTCTCCAGCATGGGGCGCCACCTCGCCTCCTTCTCGAGACCCGCCGCGACAACGCCCTGAATCATAAATGCGGTGTCCCAGCATTGCACACCGTTGGTGCCGTTGCCAAGCATACCCTCGGCGTTGACCCAGAGAGAGTCCTCGAGTCTCTCGGTGTGTCGGCGAACAGTGTAAGCACCGGGGCCGTCACGGATGTAGCAGACGACGTGGTTCATGGGGCCGTTGACAGGCGCCAGGCCGAGGTAGTCGGTGTTGGCGTCCTCCATGTCGACCAAGTCGCTGGTCCACGCCTCGGCCCGCTCCTTGATGTAGTTGGTGCGCAGGTAGGGGTTCCAGACCTTGACCAGCAGCCAGTTGACGGTGTTGAGAAGCCAAGACTTGGGGTGGTAGTTATCCACGGGGGCGATGTCGTTTCGGTGAGTCTTCCAGTTGATCGCTGCCCAGGGCTCCACAAACAGCTCCTTCTTGAGAGAGCGGATGACGTCCGTCTCTTCAACACTCCAGCGACGAGAGTAGATGTACGACATGGGCAGGAAGACCTGGCGGATGTGGACCCACCACCTCCAGGGGTGAATGGGCACCCAGTTGGGCAACAGCCAGATCTCAGGGGGCACGGGGTTGACAATCTCCCAATCGACGACGCCGAGGACGGCAAGCCACCACTTGGACCAGTGAGGCCCTTGGGTTGCGCCGCCGAGCTCGTGGAGTCTGGCTCTGGCCTTGACCATAACAGGCTCCTCCGCGTCAACTCCAAGTAGTCGCAAAGTGGTGTAGTTCAGGGAAGTACCAAACACGGTGCTGATGCCTTCGGTGTGAAGACCCCATCCGCCCAGCTCAGGGTGTGCGCGCGCAAAGAGGTAGTTCTTGATCTCGGTCGCCTTTGCTGAGGAGATGGGCGACTTGGTGACGTAGAGCGCAATGACGGTACTCGGGAGGAGGAACATGGGGCCGCCGTATTCACAACCCCAGTCGCCGAAGGGCAGTTGGAGCTTTTCGACGTATTCGAGACCATTAAGGGTAGCTTCGAGGGGATTCTTGGGTTCGGGGAGGATTGGGAGGTCCTATACACAGAGAGCAGGTTAGTGGTGCACTTGGCGCATGTCGCGTGAGGGGCTCTACTGACTGTGGGAAGACCCAAGAAGTACTTGTCGGCAGCGGTCTGGGGCCACTCCTTGGAGGCATCGTCGTCCTCGAGATACTTCCAGATATGGCGACCGTCCTCGTCCTTCATGCGCCACTTGGTGCGATCTGTCTTGGCCTCGATGCGGGGTCTCTTGGGCCATTCTTGCTCTGCGATAGCCTCCGCGACACGCTTGCGGGACAGGATTGGCTTAAGGCTGTTGCCGTTGCTCGAGGCCACAGAGGGCGCTTTCTTCTCGACGACCATTTTGGCGGTGATTCGAACCTTGGGGAAAGCAGTGTGAAGGTCCCAGGGTCGAGAGAAAGGTGTCGTGAGCACGGAAGGGGGGCGGAAGGCGAGAGGCACCTTGGTGACGGTGGGCGTTCATGCACTTATTAAACGGCGGCCCAGTCAGCACACAGAGCGCGGTCCCCTGCGTGTCTCTCTGAGGCGGTGTCCAGAAAAAAAGTGACCAGACGCAGATAAGATGCATGTGCTCGGCGATAACCCACCACATCCTCGTACGACACCCCTGCTCCAATCATGATTTAATCAGCACAGGGGGCACCAAACAGAGCGCTCAGGGGTCTTCCCCCCATTGGATCATTGGGAAAGCAGGTCAGCACTCAATCAACCGCTTCTAGGGGGACGCCAAGGCAATATCCAATTCAAAAAATTCGATCTGTTCGTCTCTGCAATTGACTTTTGATCATGTACAGCGCCAATTTGCCGATCATGGACACCTGCTTGCCCAACCTAACGTAAACGGATACGCTTAAGCGTTTTTGACAGGTGCCATGTTGCGGGCGGCACCAGGGGGCTCTTTGGGATAAGCTTCAGCGGCCTCGGGTGCCTGAAGCCTCTGTGGGCACGAACCAGCCCACGGTCCCGTCCAGTGTCGTTTTTTTGTTTCGTCGGGGCGATCTGCCGGTTGACTTCACACCACCAGGGAAGGAAGCCACCGATGCTCAGGCCCTTCGGTGTGCGGTGCCTTCCTTCTGTGACGGTGAGGGTGCCGGCGGGCGTCATCCCATTGGCCAATGGCTGAAGAGGTGGGGCAGGTTTCGTGCTCTTTCAGCTGCGATGGTCCAGTGTCCTCCCCGCCATTTTGGGGAATTCGTATCATGATGCACCAACATCCATGACGGTCTGGCGTCCGCCTCCAAAGTTGCGGGAGGTTCGTCGAGGCACTGCTCAAGTCAGGCAGTCTTCGTTGACCAAATGGACAATGCTACACTCCACATGACTGGTCGCCGTGGCCAACTAACCCGACAGCCTGCTCACCAGTCCAGCCCCATCGTCGACATACCAGATCCAGACCCAGACAACAATGTTGTCGGCATAGCCATCGCAAAGCTGCAGGAGATACTTGTCTCGGTCTACCAATCACTCGAGAACAAAGAAGTCCTCCGTGTACCTTACAAAACCCGTCCAGGGTCTAGAAGGAACCCTCCTAGCGCAGCCCGCGCAACCCGCTCTCGATCCGCGCCATCCGTCCTTCAATTCCCTGGTCGGACTGAGCACGAGAGCATCAAGTTTAGTAAGCACATGTTGATATATGATATTGGGTCCTCCAGCTGACGAAGCTACTAGCTCAAGTGCTTAAGATCATCCATCTCTCCCACAGCTCCCTCCTGTCTGGCAATCCGGTCACCAAGAGGTCCGTACTTAGCAAGGCTCCTTTCCCTCAAGGCCTATTTGCTAAAGGCAGGAGAGCGTAGGAATTTGTTCTATCAATGTCCCGATCTCTTCAAGACTCAGGCCATTGTCGATGGCCTGGTCGACGACATTAGCTACACCCTTGGAATAGGGCGGGATGACCTGAATATTGTCAGTGTCCCTCCTCACCACACCTAACAAACGTCTTACCCCCTCTCAGGTTGCCAGCGCCAAAGGTCTCTTAGCAGGATCGATTATTCTACATATGAGAGACTCATCTAGTGTCAGTGCATCTGCAAGCGATACTGTAAGACTGATACTCGGCATGGGACCTAATCCATCTAATGCAAGCCAGGGAGTCACAATCCTGACGACGAGAAATATCTCTAGAATTGATTTCCAGCAGGCTGAGTGGGTGCTCGTAATCGAGAAAGATGCAAGGTCTTGAGATTCCTGGTCAAGAGGGCATGCTGACCATGGTAGGCCACCTTCCGTACGCTGGCCGCTGCACGATACTAGGACACGTCATCTGCCGGGCAAGGTATCCTAATTACGGTATGTTCGCTTTGATTCGTGGTATTTGAATCTTGATGCTATTCTAATATCATTATCAGGGAAAGGGCGTTCCTGATCTACAAACGAAGCAATTCCTTCACCTACTTCACTCGGCCAAGCCAGAAATCCCCATCTACGGCCTTGTTGACTTTGATCCGTATGGCGTCAATATCATGCGCTGTTACAGCCATGGATCCCGAGGCCATGCTCATGAAGTCGGAGTCACTGTTCCAAGCATGAAGTGGCTTGGAATCAAGAGCGATGATCTTCTTGGTCGCCGGGATCTGGTGGCCGACGACGATTCTGCCTTTTCAAGGCAACAGCGATCTGAAAGCAGTTTCGAGGCAACCGATGCACTCAAAGAAAGAGACCGAAAGATTGCGAAGACCTTGCTGGGAAACATACCCGACGACTTGGACGAGTACAACATCGAGTGTCGAAGGGAGCTGCAGATCATGCTATTTTTGAACGTCAAGGCAGAGATACAAGCGGTGGATGATGCCGGTGACATTTCAAACTGGCTCGATGCACATATGGCGAGAGCTTGACTTCGGCGGTGCGGCGTCTGGTTTTCTGGGGGTTTTGTTTTTGTTATTCACTTTAGATGGCGGTTGTTTGGACTGGCGCATGGTTCATCCTGCCGTGAAGGCAGAGGCGCTGGCAGCGCACAGTGTAGAGTACGCACTATCATTTACGCACCGTGTTTCCACCCACCATCACTCAAAAATTTCTACTTCACCTCTCAAGACTCACTTTGCGACGCCAGAAGCCCAGACCCCGGACAATCTCAATCAAAAATGGCGCCAAAACTCTCAGAAGAGGAGATCGACGACCTGGTCTACTTCTCCCGTGCCGGCGAGCTCGCCGACCTGCAGGAGACCCTCAAGGCCCTGTCGGAGCGCGAGGCCGCGTCCGTCGGCGAGGTCATCACAGCCGCCAAGGATGAGGGCAAGAACACCTGCCTACACATGGCCGCGGGCAACGGCCACATCGGTACCTAATCCCTTCCCAAACCCCTGCGCTCACCATTTTCGACGCCGGAGATTCCGATACGGTTGCTAATATACGTCGCAGACGTCGTTAAGGCGCTGATCGAGGCCTTCGAGCCCCGCCCGGCCGACGAGAAGAAGGCGTACGTCGACGCCGCCAACGAGTTTGGCAACACGGGCCTGCACTGGGCGTGTCTGGGCGGCCACCTCGAGGTCGTCAAGCTGCTTTTCGAGAATGGCGCGTCGCCTGCGATTGCCAACGACAAGGACCAGATCCCGCTTGACTCGGCGCTTTTCAACGGCAAGAGGGAGGTCGCGGATTGGTTCCTGGCGCAGTCTGGAGGTCTGGAGAGCGGCAATCAGGAGGGTTTGGAGGGAGCGGCGGCGACGGTTGAGATTGAGGATGACGGAGAGGATGAGAAGGTCAAGGGTGGTGAGAAGGGTGAGAGCAGCAAGGCTTCATAAGGCTAGTAATTGCATGAGTTAACGACAACGTTGTATGAATCGTAAGCTCCCGAATGATTTGACTTATGATGCGCAGAGATGATGTTGCTTCTTTCTGATGCTGCTTTGCTTAGACGATATCTGAAGATAACAGGTACCCTGTCTGAGTGGCCGTTTCCTCTTCTTCTGATGTACATGGATTATGTCTTGTGCCACAACCTTCAAGGCCCCTGTTGCAGCTGCTGGTGCATCCTCGCTGTTGACACTGGAAAAGCCGAAACATTTTCGCAATTACTTTTCGAGTCGCCAAATCGAAGAACGACTGGAGAATCCATTGCAAATGTAACGCTTATTGTTTGGATATTAGGGCAGAAATTGTCCTTCTCCCTCGGCGGCCATTTCTTCGAGAGTTCTACTGCCCAAGTTACGTTGTCAATGTAGCTCCCACGTGTCAATGCACACTTTCCACTCTCGTTCAACTTGCAAACATTCATGTTTGCTCTGTCTTCGATGAACTCAATGGTCTCATGAATGCCATATTCCATTTGGTCGCGTCTGGTCATTCGGGGAGTCCGGAAATTCTTGAACTCAGGACCTTGGGCTGTTGGTCTTGGACGATCCGTTGTGTGCAATTCCAAAGCACCGAGGACATGTTCAGGCAAAGATTTCCAGGTTGATCCATATCTGTAACCTTTGCTAGATGCCCATATGTAAGTAACACATTTGCCTTTGGTAGAGGGGTCGATGAAATGCGGCAATACATGCAAAGATTTGCATGCATGGTAGCCCCATTTACTGACAGCATACGGCCACAACTGACAAATTGGAGCCGCACACGTCTTTGGGTGGTTTCCGAGTAAGTCCTCCCATCGACTTTTGACAGAACCTTCTGAGTGGTTGGCCAGGTGGTCGAAGAGCTTTATAACATTCTCTGCATATTTGTCAAATAAGTGCCTCCAGAGCCCTTCAAAACGCAGATAAGTCACGCAAGTGGACGTGATATCCCGTTGAGCACTTGGAAAGTGTTCGTTCTGCTTTCCCACGAAATACTCTTGTGTGGTGAAATGGGCTAAACGAACTGCGTTGCTTTGTTTGTCAATTGTGACTAGTCCAGCACATGCAGACAGAATCAGTTCAATCGTCCTCACGTTTTCATGGTCGAATTTGGTGTCTGTTTCCTCTATAGCAAGGGCATGCTGGAGTTCATTCTTGGTAAGAGGTCGCTCTGCGAATGTTACCCAGGCAAGAGTTCTTATGCCTAGATTCCGGAAATTTGGTTTCTGCATCTTGATTCTTTCCATAGCTTGGTCGTATGCTTGCTCCAGGATATGGCGTTTCTCATCATCTCTGTCTGACTTTGAGTTTCGATATTGTAGCTGCTTCAACGCCTTGCGCACTTCTGCCACGCTTATTGTGTCGTGCAGAACATCCAAATAAAGGTGTGCGAGGAGAAACCTGGGAAGCTAGATTAGTTGACACAATCAAGGGTTGGATCAAGGTGGGAATACGTACATTCCGTCCACAAGCCCTAATACTGCAGACTTTATGGTCTTTCCGAGCTGACTGCCCCCTTGTACGCGTTCCAGGAGATTTTGTAACCGACTGTCGATGAACATGCCAACATCGTCGCTCTTCGCGCTTATCCTCTGTCGCAGACAGGTATCGAATAAGGTCTCGATTTCAAACACATGTCGTGACGTGTACATGATATTGACGTCTGCCTCCACCTGGATTCTCGAGAGATGGGATGTAAAACATGACCTACAGTCATCCGATGTTCGACACTCGTCAAGTGCGTCGACGAGGACAAAGACGTTGAGAATTGATTTTGAAACCATAACTATAGCATCAATCAACTTCTCAATGGGTGGGTCTTCTTTAGAATCTGCATGCTCGTCGTAGAGTCTTCTAATACACTGAGGCAGGGTAGAGAGCGTCTGGGAAAGCTGTTTTAGAATGCTGGCCAAGAATGACCGCAGATCCGGCTCATTCTGTCTTTGATAGTTGCAGTAGATGTAAGCCAAACCAATGGTTTGACTTTGATACACATCCCTGAGAAAATTCACCACAACAGATGCGATTATTGTTTTACCAGACCCAGGGATGCCTGGGCAGAAGAGCGTTTTGCCCTGAGAAGCCAGCCAGGTCTTAAAAGCTTGGAGTTGAGAAACCACTGGCCGGTCCCTGGATGGCGTCTTGAAAAGAAATCGCTGTTTTGTTTTCCGTAATCGGTAGGTGTGAGCCAGTCGAGTATCTTAATATCTTCCTCCTTAAGTAAATGCCTGTGAATGCCTTCTACATGAGACGCAGTTGATAGGACGTTGTGTCGAACTATTGGAAGTTTGAGCGATTCGTCCAATGAATAGTTTCATGAAAAGCTGTACATTATCTACTTACTATCGTTGAGGATATCCCGCGCCGATCGTTCTTCTTGAACCGACCCGGGCTCTACTTGAGCCAGAAGCTCCTTGGCACATGCCGCTGCCACGGCAGCCGCATGCTCCTGCCACTGTCTGTTCTTGTGACTGTCCGCGTAGTCACAAATTCCTCGTACAACGATGCAGGGAAAATTCGTCATCAGCCCGGCTGCTTCCATTTCTACACAGAGAACATGACCGCCGAGATCTCTGTTGAGCTTGTCCCGGAAAATACCATCCATGACGACTTGGTTGCCGGAGGCAATCAATCCGTAATGGATACGGGTGTCTCTCAACCTCCTCTCTTTGGCCTTCTTGTTGTCGCAATGCCGACAGGCATCGAATTCATCTTCGCCAGAGGAGGATACGTCTTCAATATCCACATGAGCGCAGTCTGCCTTGAATAAAACATCTCGGAGGGCATCAGACCGTAAGTATTTCGCAGCCAGTTTTGGAAATCGACTGCCGAGATCCTCCAAGTATTCGTCGGTTTTTGATCCTTCCATTTCGTGGGCACTTTCCATCTTAGCCAATGCCGTCAACAGGAAATTAGGTGGGTTGTTGAGAGATCCTGTTCGTTCGAAAATGCCGCCATCTTTCGCTCTCCCTAAATCCCATTGCACCACCCCTGGGTGTGTTCCTGTCGGAGTGCTTACAACAACATCCCCGAGTCTGACCTTGTTGGATGGAATGCCGCCACCAATCCCCACCATCAGCCCAATCTTGATGGACGGGAAAGTCGACACCATGTTCGTGGCTACAGTCGCTGCCGAGACAACACCAATTTGGCCTTTGGGCAAGCAGGCTATTACGATGTTGTGGCCACCTATCGATCCAAGGGTGTACGCATTCGTGTCGGTCGGGGGCTGCATATTGGGAATATTGGGATGGCGTTGGTCGAGCATTGCGATCGCGGCAGTTTGCTCCTTGGGTAGGGCGCATACCCAGCCTACAGTGTAGGCCTCGTGTGATAGTGCAGTCTTCTTCACCCCGTTTTCGTTAGGTGATTCATCTTGACCCGGTTTTCTCTTTTCAGAATTCATGGCGGTACGGACGTATCGCAGCGGCAAATGCCAACGTTAGCAGTAGTTGAGTCGCAGAAGTCTCGTGGTTCGTGATATGAGAGCAGAGTCAGATATTAGGCGTTGTATACCGGAGATGGAGAGTATCAATAGAAGAAGATGATTGAAAGGAAAAGGGATTTGCCGTTGGGGGGAAAGGGGGGGGGGGGGGGGGGGGGGAGATCAGGCTGTACTGTGAGCTCGATAGCCAAGAGATAAGCGTCAGCACAGCCAGCAAGGCAGACTTGTGACCCTGCATAGCATTATGCAGGTGGCCAATCATGTCAAGATTCTGGAAAGGGCTTTGGATTACCTTGCCATTTCGCCTGTTGGCCACCACCAGGCCACACTTTGGTGCTTGACTGTGGCTTTTATGGTGAATGAGGCGTCTTAATCAATGTTGAAGGGGGCGGCTAATACGACATGTCACTGAACCACGTTCTTCGAAACAAACGACTAAGCAGCCTGGTGCAAGACTCATCCAGAGTTTTCGCTTGGCTACAGAATCCGACAAGTCACCAATGGCAACGTAACATTTTCCGATGCGCCACTTCCCCCCTGGGCGATGGTGCACCAAGCTGGACCGCCGCTCCTCTCACTCAAGCATACACCTCACCGTCAGTTAGCACGATTTCGCACCATCCATGTCTTTCACGTTACGGCGGCTGTTGTATAAGAATATCAAATTTATACTTCAATCATCCTTATTAACTAGTCGCTCAGTTTATCACTATTCACTTACTCATTAGGCGTTGCAGAATAGGTACGGAATTCCGGAATAAAAGTCTAAGAACACCATACCTACGCTGTACAAAACGACTTTCGCTACTTAGGCGGATCTCTAATCTTCATTGTATGTTGCTCCGGTCAGCTACTTGTAGAGTCACGAGCTTAGTCGAAGGGAAATTTTGAGAACGCGATTTGGCAAGCCCAGCAACATGAACTGCTCCTCGGAAAATCACAACAAATAACTTTTCCACCAAGTCTCTTCTTCACTTAGCCAGATTTGCGGGCTCCCCGGTTTGCCAAACATATGGCCCTCTCCAGGCACCTCCCTGATGCGAACATCTCCACCCTTGTCTTTGACAGCATGGTAGATAAGACGTGCTTGCTCAATGGGCACCACTGTGTCCTCGATACCATGCAGCAGGAACAAAGGCGACTCGATCTTGTCCGCGTGAAAAAGAGGACTTCGCTCCTTGTATCTCTCTTCCTTTTGCTCATCAGTCATGCCGGGATCGAGGACCAAAGCCCCCATGTACTCCGACTCCAGCTTATGAGTAGACTCGTCGAGTTTCTTGACGTCACTGACACCACAAACACAAAATCCTGCATCAAAGGTGCGTGGATGGCGCACAAGGGCCTGTAGTACGTTGTAGCCTCCCGCACTTGCACCGACGATTCCGACCTTACCAACTCTGCCTGCGGCTACAAGATGGTTGGCGACCTCGGCAGCATCGTCTGCATCAACGATGCCCCAATTGTGGAACAGTGCCTCGCGGTAGTCCCGTCCGTGTCCAGTGGAGCCGGTGTAGTTCAGAGCAAGAAGGGCATAGCCTCGAGCTGTAAAGTATTGAGTGCGCAATTTCAGCCCAGAGCCCGTATATCCAGTCGGACCGCCGTGGGATGAAATGATTAGCGGCGGTAGGGTGTTATCTGGGGCCGTGAACTTTGGGTTGCGCGGCATCCACAGAGTGCTATAGATCATCCGGGAAGGAGAGCCTTTCGAACGAAACTGGACAAGTTCGGGCTTTGAGAAGAGCCCCTCGTCCAGATCGGCATCGGAAGTTCGTCTCACGGTGGTAGCCTCTCCACTCAACACATCGATCTTGTAGAGAGCCGAAGGGGAGGCTTTCTGTTCTCCGATAACCAGCACTGTGTTATCATTCAACCTTGCGACTGAATCGAACGCAATGGCACAGAGGCCGGGTGGGCCGATAGGCTTCCAGTCATTCGTCTCGAGATCAATGAGAATGAGCTTTGCCTCGCCAAATAAGATGCCCGCTGCTGCTACATATCGATCAGACAGTGGGGCATATGTGTGACTAGAAGATTATTAGAACGATATCCGCTTTCTCGTGGATGTTCTTCTGAAACGAACCTTCCTTGAAACCATCGGATTTCACCGAATTCGGCACTCTCAAGGTCTTTAAGCTTGATCTGCGAGGGCTCTACTTGACCAGGGGCAATGCGGTGAAGTTGACGGAATCCGTCAGTCTCGATGCACACAAACAAGCTTCCATCCAAACCCCATCTAGGCTCAGCTGCGCCCTCGCGGTTGTTGCCTGCAATTTGGGTCACATTCTCGACGGTAGCAGACGGGCTCCAGTCAGCTACAAAGACTTTGCTTGCAGAAAATGGAAGGTTGGGCTGGTCCCACTCCATCCAAACCAGCCTTGCACCATCTTTGCTAAACTGCGGTGTATAGTAAAAGTCGGCGCCCTGCACGACTCTCTTTGTTTCTCCGGTGTCTGCATTGATGGCGACGATGTAGTTCTTCACTTCTCGTGGCGTGTTTATAGTGTGGTCTTCCTCAATGGCCACCACCCAAGTGCTCGTCGGGCTCGCGCTGAAGTTGGAGTATCGGAGGTTAGGACCTGCTGTGACTGGCTTCACCTCCCCAGAATCCGGGTCAAGCACGTTGACGCCGGTGGTATCACCACCACTATTGGAGAAGATGATACGTCCGTCAAAGAGCACATCGTATGGAGAGCCACCGTACTCGTAGACGGAGTTGTGGGCGCTCCAGGGTGCTGGGAGCACGTCCTTGGGTCCGTCGCTGGTGATTTCGACAACGCCATTGCGACCGTCTTCCTTGGACTCGTTGAAGTACGCGCGACCGGATGCACGCTACAGATAACGTCAGAAAGGGCGATAGCCATTGATTCACGAGGCTTACATGAACACGGGGCGAGGTGACGGACCAGCTCTTGGAGGTGACTGTGTCAGCCGTGATGGGGCTGTCCCAGTCACCGTATCGCGCCACTCTTTTGGTCACCATTTCCGAGAACTGTCCGCAATGGCGGTGCTTGAACGCTTGGATAGGTGAATCGGAGATATTTTCGCGACGTGAAATGACTGTGACTCACTTTGGCGTGAGACAAGGGAGGGGGACTAGAAGACGTTGGACAAAGTCAGACTGACTGATAAGGAAGGAGAATAGGTACCTTGGTTCACCGTAAGCGGGTCCGAGACCCCGCACTTCGCTCCGGGTTTGCTGTTCGAGCCCCGGTAAATCCCATAGGGCCGGAGTTGTCGGCTCCGAAAGCTGCTCCACCGACTTACGTGAAGATGGATTTTCTTCCGTTTTTATCAATCGCAATCGTCATCGTGTTGATTCTGAGCCAAAAATACAGCCTTGCTCTGATGTCAAGGAAGATCGTTGCATGAACGCTGAAAAGCCTCATAGGACACTGCGGAAAGGGCGTGCTTCCCGCTCTTTTGGTCTGGGTAGAAGCCTGTTAAGATGGCCGGAGCTATGCTGCTGAAGATTTCGCCGGATGTGAGGGGCGAGTCAAACTGGGCTGATTGCCAAGGCGAACGCAATGCCGCCGGCCATCGTCGAGGTCATGATTCATGACATAAATTTTGCAATTGCTATACGGAAGCTTGAGTAGCCACCGGATTGCTGAGCAAGGGCCCTCAATCACTTGAGATTGAAGTAAACCTCTTTTTGCTGAGTGATACTCATTGCACACGAGGGAAATGAAGTCCAAACCCCTGCGTGAATCAACTACGGGGTTGGCTCGGCTGCTCATGGCGATGTGGTCCGTGTTTCAGCAAAGAGAAGGTTGAACCGACAGGTGTTGTCCAGAACGGCCCCCGAACGGAGCAATTGGTCGCATGCTCATGGCCCATCACCTTGGGTATGCTTGTGGGGA
Organism: Colletotrichum chrysophilum; assembly: GCF_026319265.1. Taxonomy (NCBI): domain Eukaryota; kingdom Fungi; phylum Ascomycota; class Sordariomycetes; order Glomerellales; family Glomerellaceae; genus Colletotrichum; species Colletotrichum chrysophilum. Next base: position 169,556 of record NW_026517364.1, on the reverse strand, counting down.
TGGTGACTGGGGTTCGGAGTACAGGGATTGCCTGAGTGCTGATTTGACAGTCTAAGGAACCACGTTTGAGAGTCTAAGTTTAGCCTACGACAGCTGTCATCTGAGACTCACAGGAGGGTTCGGATTCCCCTTCTCAAATTCAACCGAAATTGGGTGCTGGTTCGCGGGGAAAAGTGTTCCAAGGAGGTGCAGCCGCTGGCTGAACGAGCGAATTGCGACTAGCGACATCACTGATGAGAGGTCACGGATAACGTTAAGCTTAAATCTCTATTGTGCCTCCACTATCCGCGACTGCAACATAGGTAGTCAGCGAAATGGGAAGACAATAATCTTGAATGACACCGTTGCCGCGCACGACTGCGTACGGATGCGAGTTGGCAAGAAAAACACTCATATCTTCCAAATCTGGTGACAAGCTTCTCCGCATAATGAGCCGCGTCCGGAAATGTCAAGTAGAGACGAGTTGCCATACCGCCAAGCTGTGCCAATGCCGGATCTCGAGTAAAACTGACCTGACCAGCCGCCTCCTGCAGTCAACTCAAGCCCCGAATTTCCCTATTAGGCGCTCGATGAGGCTCCCGAAGCGCTTGTTCTCTCCTCAGTGGTCCTTGGCGCGCTTGGCGCTACGGATGGTGGGGGAAAGGGCCTCATCCTTGTGGTCCCATGTGGGTTTCATGATGCCGTTGCGCTTGGCAGGCTGCTCCCTCCCAGCTGCGCTTACACAAAATTGTCCACGCGGACTTTGACTGTAAAAGCGTTCGTCTGGCCATATAACCAATTTGAGTTCCGCGCTGCATCATATTCTCAGCCACATCTTGTTTCTGCCCATTTTATCCTTACTTTGTACGACTCCTCAGTAATTGAAGAAGCTTTGTGTGCTTTCAGTCAACCAACAGCGTTGGTGTTCCGCATACTGAACTTTCCACTTTCAGGCTTCAGCAAGCACATCTAATATTCCAACATGAAGTTATCACGGGCATTTCTCTTCTCGACCCAACTTCTCGTCGCCACATCATTGCCAATCTCAACGACATCAACGACCGGTATTCTATCCCGAGGCGAAGAAGCTACAACAGAAGGGAGCCTCCTCAGAAGGATACCTGCAGCCGGCTCAGCAGAAAGTCCTAAAAGGGCTGCCGAGAACGGAACTGCAGCGGGTGGGGAAGCTGGAGCAGGAGGCGAGGGCGAGAAAAAGGAAAACGAGAAGGAAATTGAAGGAGCGTTCAATGTCCCAGTTCGATTGGGCGGCGCAGGCGTAAAGCAAGACGTTCTCTTCCCACCGGGGGTGAGTGGTGCCTTAACATGAGCAAAAGGACACACAAGCTAACGTTCAGATTAGAAAAACGGTCGTTTCGAAGTCGAGTTCCAAAATGCCATCGGACGCACCCTCACAGTCACTGAGAACAGAGCGCCCGCACCACCTCCGGCAGGTTTCACGGCCGTCGAAGCAGTATCATTTAAAGTGAATCTTGCAGAGGGCGCACAGGGCATGACATTGTCCAAGATTGACTATATTCTGAATCCTGGGAGTAAGTTCTGAAAAGTCTCTTGGCATTGCAAGCGAAGCTAACGCAGCCTTAGACAAGCTGGACATCAGCAAGGGTCAGATCGGTCGCCTTTTTCCTGAAGCGAACGCATTTATCATCAACCCAGCGCTCGGAGAGCTCGAATTCGAGGCCGAAGAGAATGAGTTGACACTTAAGGTGGCGAATATGAATGGGGAGTTCGCAGTGTTCCTTCCTCAAGCAAATGGCGGCGCCGCTGGACGTGCATAGATACCTTGGCTTTGGAGCGCTTGTGGAGTGAGGATAAGACGGTAGAGGAAGTCATAATTATCATTCTTGGTCCATGGAAGGCAATATCTGTAATGACAGCAGGACTGCCAAATTACTTATGAAGAACGACTCAGACTCGGTTGACAAGCGAGCGTGTTCGACTTGTGCTGATAACTCATTTCGAAAGTTAAATTTCATTACTGATTGTCGTTTGCTGGAAATGCATGTCTGGCTTGTAATCATTGTGAGGGGCATGCTTAGCTATGCGAGGAAACAGACGAGGAAACACCTGGCGTGTGAAATTCGGAGACTATGTAAACCCTATGCTCCGCGTCACTCAACGTCGGATTACTAGGAGTAGTATTTGTGCTACATACTCATACTTAAATTTACGGGGTGTGGTATTGTGTTTCAGATGCTTGTCAATTCGTGTGAGACGAGTACCAATGCTTTTGCAAGTTGATTTCAATCGCTGTCTAGAGTTGGAGCTAAATTTTGTTTCGATTGGTACGTGAAGCCGAGGATCTTGGCCTGCAAGCCCTAAATTACCATCCAAGAGGACCACCACCTAGGGCAGTATCGCGTTCGTGTCCCGTAGCGAAATTGCATTGGAGTCAAGTATTCAAAATATGTGTAGTATATTAATAGAAGATATCATGTCAAGGGTATATATCAACACGATCAGAAGAAAAGAAAGGCTTTCAGCATTCACTAGCACAACCCAACAACTTAGTCGCAGTTGCGGTTGGCGCCGTCGCTGAGCTGACCACGAACAGCACCCGGGACAGCCAGGCTCGAGTGAACATCAGTGAAGAACTTGGACGGGTCCTCCTCGATCTGGCGGACCTCAAATCCTTCACCGTTGTCGGTTTGGGTGCCGGTGGCGTTGACACCAGTGCGGAAGGGCCCGGACAAGCATCCGATGCTGCGGCGGACGTTCTCAGTGCCCTCGACAGGCTGGGGGTTGGGGAATGCGATGCTGAAAAATCCTAGTTAGTCAAGAACTCCTACGGCCTCAGGTCCTGGCATCAGGCTTACCGAGGGGGACCGGCACGGCCCTTTTGTCCCTCGTGGATGTGGGTGGCTGTCAAGGCAGGCGACTGGTACTCGCCCTGGAAGTTCACCAGGGTGATGTTGTAGCAGATGACATCCTCCTGGGAGTTAATGCCGTAGTTGAAGTAGCCGATAGCACCGGCCAGACCGCCAGTGGCGGTGTTGTTGTTGTCGACGACCTGGTCAGGGGTGGCGACGACGTGGTAGGTCGAGGTGAAGTGGAAGGGACCGGAGGAGCCCCAGCCCTGCTTGTTTCCGGAACCCTTCTTATGCCAGCCGATGATGTGGGTGACATCCTCAATGATCTTGATAGGGGTGGCGGCAACGGCGGCAGCCAGGACCACGGGGACAAGAGCGAACTTCATTTTGTTGGTATTTGTAAGAAAGGGGGTCTTAGAGAGTGACAAGGTGAGGATTGAATATTTGGTGAGAAATACAGATAGATGATGACTGATAGGATTAAGTTACAATAAGGTATTAGAGTGTGATGCTGTGTGATTCCAATTGAAACCTGATTCAACGATGGAGACATTGCACTCTATATACTCGGTTTCGACGTTGGTGAAGTCCGCAACAACCGACTCTCGGAATCCCACACCTCCGCCAAAATCCAAGATCTTCACAAGCTAGACATGCCGCCTCTGGTGATGTGTTGGTTGAGCCAAGGGGCTATGGAACGGGTCGACATCACCCAGGACTGAACTCCGGTGCTGTGGCCTTGAGAAACCGTCGTGATGAATGGGCCAAGAGGCTTGCGAAGTTCCTACCCTGCTTGCAAATCTGACCGGCAATGGTTCGGGGCCCCTTGGCAACATTTCTGGTCCCCCGATCCGGGGACGCGCGCGTCGCCGTGCTGGGGTTACGGTCATGACACCGCCGATCAGTTGGGGTTCGGCAGCGGAAGCGACTTTTACCGAGAAGAATTGGGAGTTGTTGTGTCTTGTCTAGGTTTGTCCGGTAGCGCCAAATATTGGACAAGCTCCTTGGCGATTGCTTGGCCCTCAATCCAACGGTGATGTGCCGAAGCCTGATTAACAATATTGGCGCCCTGAGTATGGTCAATTGGATGCAGAAAAACGAACAAACGTTAGGCTAGGTAGACGATCATGTCTGCTTTTCTCCGGACTATGATGCTGCAAGCTGCAAATACTTTCGCTGGCGTACTGGGCAAATAACGGAGGCCTTCGCATCCGAAGTAGTTCCTTGGAGAGCCAAGAACCAGCTACGAACTAGCTTATCTCCCTACCAAGAGAAAATTAGACAGACTGCTGCTGGGCATTCGTGAATGACATGTTGGCGCAGTCTTTTGGAAGAGATTTCGTCTTGGCGATGAGGCAGAGCAATTAGGTGAGACCTGTCTAGCATTGCTCGGAGACGGACGTTGTTGTTAAGAATGGCCCCCAATCTCTCATAGCTCAAATATGTTTGGAATCAAAACAAGTAGCCAATGGAACTGCATAGCGCTGAATATTCCGTAAAGGCAGATGAGTCTTAAAAGGCATTTCATCGCCCAATGCAAGAACACTCGCCACCGGAGAAGGCAATTTACATCAAGTGGCACTGTGCACGGGCGAGACCTGTAAGTTAGATCTACACATCTCATTCATAAGGTAACCAAGTAGACAAATGCTGAGCGTATTTCTCCTGAAATGTTTATTGTTCGAAGGGTATCTACTAATTGTCGGCGTAGCAGTCTTGCTCTACCACTCAATACATCATGAAAAGTTCCATCTGTCCGTTGAAATTGGCCCAGTTTCTTCCACCGCGGATTACTAGTAGTCGGCCTCACGGAAAGCATTTTGTGACTGGTGATCAACGAACCCTTCCTATTCCACATAGCATGCCCAAATCATTTCTTCTGCATTCACTGGGCGTTATTCTTTACTGGCCCTTTTCTTCTCATTCCCTGCGAAGCCAACCTCGACCCCAGCCATGTTGTACAGTGTCGTTTTGTGTCTGTGGCACCAAAGGGGCGTTTCCAGAGCTATTGCTGGATCCTTGAGATATCTCTTCACCCGTTGTTATTCCCAGTCCCTGTCCCTGGATTGTGCTCGAATCTGGAGAGAGAGGCGATACAGCCGTGTCTAGGGTATTTCGGTTGGAGCCGTCGGGCATCGGAGAGACGTATGCTGGCGGGGGCGAATTGTTCGCCGTCGGATCGTAGTTATCAGCCGGTAGCTCACTTAGTTGAGTAGGTGGCTCCGGATCCAGTTCGGCGATGTGCCGGGGCGGGTCGGACGGCCTAGCAGCCACGGCAGCCGCCGGATCAAGCTCGGAGATCGGCCGGGAGTCGCCGCTCAGCTCCGACTTGAAAGCATACACTGAGTTTTCCGGAGGTGCCAATTTCGTCCGGGCTGCCGCCGCCGCCATAGCAGCACCGGCACCGGCCCCAGCTGCGCCAGCCATGCCCATCGCTGCGGCCGAGTGCATCTGCGGTTCGACGTCCCCCTTCATCGAATGTTCCCCAGCTCCATCTAACCTGCTTGATCGGTATCTCTGGAAGAACTTCCAGCAGATGAACAGTATGAGTACGAGAGCTAGGACGATGCCAATGGCAACACCAGCCTTCGCGCCAGGATCTAGACCTCCCCCATCATCCGGCGTTGATGTTGATGTCGCACTCGTTGTTGATGTGTTTGTAGCTCCTGTTGAGGTCCTGCTAGCCGTCGACGATCCTGCTGTGGTGGTTGCCGCCGTCGCCGTTGCCGATGCGGATGTTGTTGACGAGGACTCTGTTGGGTACGGTCCCGTCACATAACAATATCGAATCGAGTCGAATACCGATACGTATTGCGTGCAGCTACTCTCAAGCTTGGTGATGTCGTCCAAGTCATTGCTGTACCACGAAGCCATCTTACTCCTGAATGACGCATAGCTGGTTGTGAGCTCGGCCCCTGAGAGGGTCGATGTGAAGTCGCAGGCTGTCGCAGGCCATAGCGATGTCGTCGGCGCGTCGTCCAAGATATCCTCCAAGTCCTCCAGACAATCCTGAGCGTTCTGTCGTCGAATCTGTTGATACCGGAGGTCAGGCCGGGCGGCGGTGGTGGTGATGAGGCCGGCCAAAAGGCCGAGAGCGGAAGCGGTGTCGGAACGCATCGAGATGGGCAGCGGACGTCCGAATTGGGTTTTCCTCTTACTGGGATCAAAATCTCACGCGCCGGAACGGACTGGAGAAGAGCAGGATCGCTCACATTTGTGGTCGAGGAAACGGAGAAGATCACGCGGGGAAGACAAGAGCCGCCGCGGAGGAGACCACGCGGCCCTGCCGATCTATTCAACCAAATACCTACGTCAACAACAATTCCCGTCCTGTCCCGTGTCAATCAATTCAGTCCCAACTCGTCTGCAAAATTCTGCGCCATCACAACTCCACCTTATCGCTCGAAATCCACCAGTTGATGGGTCTATCATTGCTGGGCAGGGCTAATTATATAGAGCTGCATCTGCCAAGCCAGGGCGGATCAGGGAACGAGCCAACAGCGATGGTTCGTCCCAACGGCCAAGCAACCCCGGCCCGGGATCTCAGCCACGGTGATTGCGCTGAGCAGGGCTGTGTTGAAATGATCACCACCCGACCTGTGGGGAGATGCGTTTCTTTCCAATTCGCTCAATCCGCAGAAGTCTGCTCAACTTGAAACAAGCCGCCAATCCGCGTTCGGTCTATCGGCTGTTGGGGATTGGCTCAGTGCTGTGTGATGGGGGGGGGGGGGGGGAACACCGGCTTACACGCACGCGCAAGCTTTTAGACTTATCTGCTGCCGGCCGGGTTGATAGCTCTTCGACACGGGCGGGGTTCGCTGGTGTTACGAAGCTCAACTCTGCCGTGGAAGCCCGGCCGACGAACGGCAGATTGGGAGAAGAAGGTTGGGCCGGAGACAGTTGCGCGGATTCACACCATCATGACGTTACGAGGGGTGGAGTGGTGTGACTGGGGCTGGGCAAAAAGGAAGAAATGAGACCGTGGTCTTGGCATCCAAGAAGGTTCACGACGAGATGAATTATCGGGGTCGCCGCGACTCATGACCGGCAGTGATCTTCTCGCTCTTTCGGGGTCAGCCTCAGCTCCGGGCTCGAGGGAGCGGCCGAGGTGGACACCGCCCAGGGGAAGGACGATTCCGCCTGTTTCCGCTAAGGTAGTGGAGAAGTTTTAGCATCTGGAGGAGAAATTAAGCTCAAATTGACCGCACGTCAATACCGACAGTCTGTTTTGAAACATCCTTCTGTGTTCAACTTGAGATAGGAGATCTAGATGGTATCTGATGCTAGCGGAGATATAGAGAGAACACAAGGAAAAAACCGTTGATCATCACGACAGGCGAGACATCGCGACCGACTGCAACTTCTCCTCCACCCTTGTCGTCGCCTGCTCCATTTGCGCCACCGTCATTGCCACACTTTGTTTGCCTCAGCCCCAGGCACATCCAATCATCCTCTCTAATCATTGATGCGATGCTGCCAGACTTCCTGCTCAGCTCTCGCGCTGTACGTGCTTGCGCCCAAAATATCACGCATTTGCTCGACACCAGTGAACATGACCTGACGAGACACAAACCAGCGGATCCCCTCGTGGCAAGGCGGGCTCGTCAGGCTGCCTTGATAGGTCCAGAACTCGTTGAAGAGGAGGACGCTTTCCAGAGCGGGCATGTGGTCGATTGCAATCTCCTGCTGCATGCCCACGTCGTTGAAACCAATCATTTTGGGAAACTGGTTGAAGAAGGTGCTGTTGGCGTTGCCCGGATCAAGGCGGATAGCCAGCACAGCCTTCTCATGGCCCTCCTCGTCCACGTGTACGAGGTGCAACTCAGCCTTGGACCGCATGCCGTTGACGGTGTGGTCTGCTGGTGAGTGGATGTGCCAGCCTTTCAGGTAGAGCGTCATGTCATCGTAAGTAAAGGATGGGTTGTTCGTGTAGACACCTTCAGGGTGCGTGACGGTGAACGCCGGCCCGTAGTTCCAGTTGTAGAAATTGCCAGCGGTCTTGTTTGGGTAGTTGAACTTTAGGACGTGGCTTAGAGCAAGGCCGTGGCTGAATGACAGCGCGATTGGTGACTGTTGAGTGCCTGTCTGGCAAAGACTGTAGTCTGAGGCTGGTTAGAGTGAGGCTCAGAAATGAGATCAGTCTTGCTCGCTTACTCGGGTTGATGCGACCCCAATTAAATGAAGCCTCATAGGCCCAGTCTGCCGGTTTGGGAGGGACAGGAGCAGTTTGTCGTTTTATCCCCATGGCATGGTAATTCTCATGGCCCGCGCAGGCCAAGGCTTCAGATGCCAGCAGCAAGGCACCGACGAAAGACGATATGATTAACATGGTCGCAAGCTGTGTAGAGAATGTTCGCCTCTCAATCGCGACAGCGCAACAAATGGTAGATGAGGTTGGATTGGTGAATAATTCCACTTCTTGAGGGTTCGCAGCAGGCTTATAAACTTCTTCCATGCGCTTCCGGGGTCCATGGATAGCTGCATCTCACGAAAGTTCATTTCTCCGAGGTGGGTGGCTTGCAGCCTCCTGAACGGTCAGCGAGATCCCGACGCATATTTGGGAAGACGCTGGAGTCGGCCGGCCAAGACCTGCTAGCGAAGTAAGGAAGGAAAGAGAGCATAGCCATCGTCAGATTCTGAACCCTTGACGCCGCGTTTCTCTTCCCATGATGCTTGGCGCAGGAATTAGGGTGCTGGACCGGCGGACTGGGACAGCATTCTGCGCTGGAACACCGGATGGCAGTACAGCAGACGCTGAGCAATATTCTGGCAGGAAACTTTGTGTTGGAATTTTGCCGCCACTCGAGGTGAACCCCTCATTATCACCTGAATTATAAAGCTAAATCTTGCCGTTGGAAGCGGAAGTGAACTTTCTTTCGCGAAATAATGAGCCACAGAGTCGGTGCAAAGACGAGATGGCCAGGCATGGATTGACAAGATACGATGCGGACTAGCCAATAGAATGCCTTGCGCTAGCGTCCCTTCGCCGACCGCCGGACGCCTGTTCTGCTGTGTTCTGTCTTGGCGGTCGAAATGGCGAGCAGCGTTGTGTGGCTTGGCTGACGCCTCGTCGAACGGCCTTGAGTTTCTCCAAGACTTTTGCGAGGGGAAGTACATCCCATTGGCCCTATTGGTAGAACGAATATCGGCCGGGTACTCCCAGATTGTGCTCAGACGGCCTTCTAGTCTGTGTGTCATTTCCTAGCCACGGACGTTTGAGAGGCTTGCTTGTATGCAGGAACCCCGCGATGATCTGAGCACGTGGCTGAGGTCTCAGTGCCTCATCCTGGAGGAGCCACCGGTTCGTTGAGGTCTGGACTCTGCCGAGCCGCAGACCGCCTTGCGGTCAGCACGAGTCCGTACGACGGACAAGCCCTTGCTTGGTATCTGATTGTGTGTTCATTCGTGGAGTTGAGCGAGTCCAAGAGCCTCCTGCGTTAAGATGGGGGCGGGATGCAAGACACGAGTAATCTGAGACTGAGACAATAAGGCAAACCCGCTTCGGAGGAGGCCGGATGTGCGAAATCTCTTTCCCTTTGAGCGTGTAACCGAGGATAATTCGTCGTTGGGACAGTTCGATGTGCCATGCTGCCTGTCCTTCGTTTCTTGTCCAGGTGGCCCATATCTAGTTCTTGGGCTTTTCATCTCGTGAAACCCTACCATCGGAACAAACGACAGCGAGATGAATAATTCTAGAGAAACGCTTCAAGAAAATTCTCGGTTTGCTTTGCTTTTATTACATCCATAATAGATTCATTGGACTTTCTCATGCATTATGTCGTAACCGTAACAAGGTGGCGGACAGTCGGCAACCTAGCTTACAAGATCATTGAGCTAGGCGTTCAGACCATGTCTGGCAATTCAATGATTTTGTTTATGAAGCGAAAGGCAAACCTGCTGAACTAAGTAGGCTTCAAACTTATTGAGGATTGTCTCATACTACTGGTGTCCATGAACTAAGTCAGTTGCTTGAGAATTAGTTCTTGATACGGGCCTAGTTGGCCGAAGTCATCATGTTCATCGCCGAGTGGAGCTCTCACTGCGTCCTTACAGCGAGTGAGGCAGGCATCAATATTATGGGACTTTTGTTCCAGTCATTGGCTGTAACTCAAATCAAGCACCACCGCGAGAATTTACCCCGCTCATTTTTAATGCTTACTCTGTCTCACACCACGAAGTCTCTTGAAATCATAACACCTCCCAGTCAAGGAGCTGTTACCAGCTATCCGACGATGGAATCCCAAGTAGCACAGCCACTTTGTCGGAGATGCGATAGTCTCGATCTGGACAAAATATTTGCAGGAAACTACGAGACTCCACAGATTGTCACAAAACTGGGCGCCGTGCCGCATGACATGCTATCAAGCGAATGCCCGTTGTGTCGTTTGTTAGCTGAGGCAGTTCACAGACCTTTCTCAGACGAATCCCTCACATCATACCACGATACTTGCGACCTCTTGTGCAACCATGACAATGCCGACCCCTTCGTCCACGGGTACTTTTTATTTGCAGACCGAGTGAACAGTAGCAGGTGGGAGGGCATCGGCCACTCAGACTACGCGCGCTATCTCGGCTTCATCTTGGATGGCGCAATGCACAATGAGGAGCTGTTTCTCAAATCCGATATCAGCAATGCCAACGTTGCCGCCGCCGCAGCCAACGACCGCTGCCCCCCGACGACGGCCGACATGGATATACCCGATGTAGGCTTCATTGCTCTGAAGGTTGGGAGATTGAAAGATGAAAAGAGTGGCGTTGCAAGTTATCTGGGAAGTATTTACCCACTGTCAAGCTCTGACCCAAAGACGGGGGCAGGCCGGCTCGTGCCACCCACTATCGACTGGACGTTGCTGCGATCCTTCGTCCGAACCTGTGAAGACTCTCACTAGGCTTGCCGGTCAGCTAAAGAGGAACTCAGCATCGCCGGGTTTTGTTTGATCAATTGCAACACTAGGAGTCTTGAGCCTGCGACACCTGAGGCGTCATACGTAGCGCTGAGCTATGTCTGGGGCCAGCCGGATAAATCGAACGACTTCCAGGCATCATTGGAGCCTTCAGACGGCCTCCTCAGCATGCCATTGGTAATCGAAGATGCGATGGCCGCAGTGAGGGAAATGGGTCTCGTGTATCTCTGGGTTGATAGGTAAGCCAGAGGCTCAATTTTGGTGGGATACAAGATTGGATGCTGACAACTTACCTACCTTAGATATTGCATCAAGCAAGATGACTGCGAAATCCTCAGCGATCATTTATCCAAGATGCATGTCATCTACCGGCAGGCTATTTTTACCATAATCGCGGCCGCGGGGAGTGATTCAGCGTTTGGGCTGCCGGGTGTCTCGACCAGAAGACGGCAAACACAGGCCCACGCCAACGTCGGAGGACGTCTGCTGGCCTCAGCTCTTGACCCCTTCGCACACTCTTCAAAAAGTATCAAGTGGAACACTAGAGCGTGGACGTAAGTTTTGCACTCCATACTTCTGTACCGCGGAAATGCTGCTAAAATTGAATCTAACTCTATCAAAGATACCAAGAGGGTGTGTTCTCAGTCAGACAGCTCATCTTCGACACCCACCAGGTCACATTCGTATGTGCAGAGAGCCAGAAGTGCGAAAGTCTTACCCATCCGTCGGAAGCCAACACATCTTCACAGCGTCTTTTTGGTGTTCGCAATCGTTCTGCGTGGGAGCACATCTCACACTACTCAAAACGAAATCTCACGTTCGAAAGTGACGCACTCAACGCCATCACCGCCACTCTCAATGACTATAAGGATCAGTCCAAGGACGCCGCTTTCCATGCATGGGGAATGCCATTTGCGGCCAATTTGAATGTGTTAGATGGCTCGTCTCCTGGCCCCCTGAGTCACGTCACTTTCGCTTCCGAAGATGCCGTCTTTAGATTCAGCTTAGCATGGCATTCGGCAAGTCCCGATCTTCGAAGACGGCATGGGTTTCCTACATGGTCTTGGTCTTCCTGCAGAGCCAATGTTGGGTTCCTGGATGTGCCTGACCGTAATTCGAACAATGTGTTGATGCCAGACCCGGAAATCGACGTTCGGCTCGAATACTGTAACGGTCAGATTGTATCTTTGTCAGAGTACATGTCGCAGAATTCCTCCGCTCAACTCTCTCGTTACCTACACCTGGAAGCATGGTCAGTTCGCAGCGGCTTAACCTTCCATCCTGGCGAAGGGAGGGTTACGATAGACGTTGGCGATTGCAAATACCACCTGACGGGAAAGATCGGCCTAGAGACTCTGCCGGATGACAAAGATCAAAAATCGATTCATGATCTCATGATGGCCAAGGATAGGTGGGAGGCCATCGTTGTGTTTTACTCGCCTGAAGACTACGAGTGCGCGGTCCAGCCGTTCATCATCACGCTCGGGAGGGTTGATGACCCCGAGAAGCCAAATGAAGAGGTCTATGAACGAATCGGCCACATCAAAGGGCTTCGGTTAGAAAAGATGCCCAAGAGGGGGGCAGAAAGTTACCAAGTCCCTGAGGAAGATGTCTTGGACAAAGAAGGAGTACAGAATCCCGACACAACGACCGGCGGCCAGGAAGTTGAGGCACAGGTGCCACAAAACGAATACACTGATGATTTGTATGACGGAAATGAAACGGCAGACACCGCGAGCTACTCAGAAGCTGATTCGGATGATTATGGGGATTACACCGTTAACATGGTTTTCCATCGAGAACGTGTTAAGAGCTTGTTTCCTCGGATTCCAAGGGTTAGGAAAAGGCTCGTAATAAGATGATATCATCTCTTCTGAATAAGAGATCTCATGAGGAATCTGGGGCAACCTTAAATGTCCCCCTGAATTGTCAGCCTGATAGAGATAGTGGGGGTCATTGCTTCCAACAACAAACCCAGAGTATGATTTACTTGAGAATGTGTTGCATGTTGTATCAACATTGTCAGAGAATGAAGACATTTGTGAGAGCACCAAACGCAAGACAACTTGACGCAGTGCCGTAAACTCCCGAGACAGTAGTAAGTCTACTTAAGGCCTATCAGAACCCAGACGAGTTGGATGCCTTTGGTGGAGTTACGTCAGTTTCTCAAAGAAGCACGCGTGTGTGTGGAACACGGCACACGGCAAGACATGCATGCCACGCGCGTAGCCAAGTGCATTCTTCCGACGCCCCCTTTCCTTGGCCCAGACATGGCCGATGAAGTTAGGCGTCAATGATGATTGGGACCAAAGGCAAAAGGGGAGTGGGCAGGCTTCTGACCGGTCCTTCCAGACTTGGTCTAGACTTTTACCCCTGGGGCCCCGGAGAATCATGACACTTGACAGCCACACACGCACCAACCAACCAATGAAGGGAGACAGTGCCCCGACTTTGGATGCATCTGAACTGAAGAATGCTCAAGGTGCCCAACGTGATTTTGACCAGACACATGCGTCCACATGATCGGTTGAACACACTTGTTTGTTTTCTGATTATTCTCTACTGAGATCGTGGACTTGCACGTCGCCCTCTGGCCCCATCTTGGGTATCCCCTGTCCCATTTACTTTTAGGTGCCCTTGCCCTGGCGGCGGGCGGCAGAGGGGCGTCATAAGAGTGTAGGAGCGTGCTCCGACGGCCTCCTATTGGTCGGAGCCAGCGCCGCAGCCAATAGGAGCATCGCTCCGACGGACCCACCCGTAGCGGTTTCCAGCGTCCCAGGGGCAGTCCCACTGATCAGTGATCGAGATTCAGCGCTGTTACTGCCCGTGTAGTGTAAACTCGAACGACCACCGGGCTCGGGCTCACTTTACGAACCTTGGAAGCCAATTTTCCCCCTTCGTTCGATTCACGTCCCCGTCACTTCTCACCCATCATCACGCTCGTTCTGATTCATGCGGAAGAAATAGCGAGGCTTTGCGCGACGAAAGCCCCTCTCGCGGTTGTAATGTCGCTCCCTTCCAAACGTCGCCGTGTGATCCTGCCCGCGCCAGGTGCTACGACCACGCAGGCCGGGATCGTGCCGGCGCCGCAAACAACGGCAACGGTAACGACGACAACACACTCACACTCCGCCCACGGCCCAGACGGCTTCCCGATTGAGCCTCCGAGGAAGGGGTCCGATAGCAGTGAGGCAAGGAGTCCGAGTACCGAGTCATCCGGCGAAGCCAAGCCTCGGTCGGGTACTTCGGGGTCAAAGAGGCAGGTCATTGCCGTCGCCTGCGACAACTGTCGACGTAGGAAAGCAAAGGTGAGAGAGAGCCTCATCCACCACCACCCAAGACTTAAATACTAACACCTCATGCCAGTGTGACGGAAGCAGGCCAAAATGCCAGCACTGCACCAAACGCAACGTCGAGTGCCACTATGAGGCGAACCAGGGCGAGACCGTCAGTCTCGCCCTCAAGCGCAAGGCCAACGTCCTCGAGAACGAGAACGCCCAGTACCGCGACCTCTTCCGCATGGTCTGCAGCAAGACCGAGGACGAGGCCCAGGAGATCTTCCGCCGCATCCGCGTCTCCGGGGACCCGCTCAAGGTTCTCGAGTCCATCCGCCAGGCCGAGATCCTGCTCCCCTCGCCCGCCGCCAACGAGCGCGTGAGCGATTCAAGGTTAGCCAAGCTCAACGACAAGGCCATGGAAAATAGTCTGATCCGCGTCCCCGCGAAACCCTGGACAGCCATCGCAGACGACGGGCTCGTATCTGAGCTCATTACCGACTTCTTCAGCTGGGAGAACGCCAGCGCCTTCCCCGCCGTCGACCGCGACCTGTTTGTCGCCGACATGCGGGCCGGCAACGTCAAGAAGGCAAAGTACTGCTCCCCCATCCTCGTAAACGCCATATGCGCCCTGCGAAGTGTAAGTGTACCCACTGCTCGAGATCCAGTGCGGCGGTAATATTATTATGGCGGGACTGACGATGTGCTTTTTTAAGCCGTTTGTAGAACGAGCCGAGCAGTTTGGCGCCATTACGGGGCAAGACTTGGCAAGGCGGTTCCGAGACGAAGTCATGCAGCTAGTCGAGAAGAGCCAAGGCCGCGCGACGCTGCCGACCATCATCGCGCTTGTGCTCATTGACTGGTCAGCCAGCATTGCCGGCGATGAGCCGACGGCGAAGATGTATCGCTACATGGCTTGGGAGCGGTATAAGCGCTTCAGGCCAGAGCGGAGGTTTTCTCAACTGAAAGAGGACGATCCTCAGGAAGCGAGCGAGCGACTTGCTATATCAAAGGCAGTCTGGGCGATTTTCTTCATGGAAAGGTAGGCCGGCCTTTGTTCCCGGCTCTCTTGTGGGAGATCCCTCTGACAATGACGGGCAGTCGCATTTCATACTTTTACCACCAAGTATCTTATATACCACCTCCACCGATACCCAAACTATTCGACAACAATGGATCGGATGCACTCGAGAACAGAGGCAATCTGGACGTACTGGGACGGCCATATTTAGGATCGACAACACAGATTCCCCTGGTACCCGGCATAGCCACCATCAATAGCAATCTTGCATGTCTCCAGTATGAGATCATGCAATACATAACATCAGGAGACAACATCAAGGGCAGCGCAGAGGATCTAAAACGGAGGAAGAGCCTGTATTGCAAGCTGCAACAATTCAGGGCGGATCTTCCGAAGCGGTTTCGAATGGAGTTCAACTTCACTCCCTCCACTGCCTTCCTCAGGTGAGCCGCCGCTGTGCCTATCTCATAATATTCACGGCTAACCACACACTCAGGATGCACGAAAACGAAATCGCCTACGTCCTCCTCACCTCCCTCCATCCCTCTACCAAATTCGACACCCCATTCACAGACACGGCCACCACCGTCAAATCCCTCACCCTCCAGCACTGCCTCTCCGACACAACCCTCGCCGAGGCCTACCTCCAAAAGTACACCGTCAACTCTTACACCACGCGCCAGCTTTTCGTCACGATGCAGGCCCTCATCCCCTTCCTCAACGACGGCCACGCCGCCACCAACGACCTCTTCACCCGTCTCTGCATGATGGGCGGCCTCACCGCGCGCGTCGTCCGCATGACCGTCCACCTGCTGCAGGCCGCGCAGGCCATGGCGTGGGCGATGAAGCAGGACATCCCCGAGGCCGCGAAGCCGTACCTCGAGCCGTGGGTCAAGCTCGCGATTCAGGAAAGCGAGACGACGAAGCCGCCGAGCTACTCGGTGCCCGACAGGGAGGAGATCAAGGAGCTGCTGGCCGAGAGCGATCGGGCCGTCGCTGGGCCGAACGAGGGCAGCGGCGCCGAGCTCTGGGCCTTGGTGGAGAAGTGGGTTCTGAGTGGTGGCTCAAAGTGAGGTCCTGCAAGCTCGATTGTTTTATTTATGTACAGATGACATGGGCCACTTTGATACAGATGTACGAGCCGTGTTTTTGGTTTTTATGCATTTGAGAGCGAACGAAGCATGTCATCATTCCATTGTCATTTTTAGCCCGGTTTGTTCTAGCCATGTTGATTTAGTCTGCATAGCTCGGCGTCCCTGTGGTAGAGTACAAGTACTATCACCAACTGTTTATCTGCACGAATCGCGATATTGTCCTCCACTTGCATTATCACTCTGTGATCGCGGGAATAATTGATAACATGCACCGTCTGCTGATTGCGTGCCCGTCTCATCACATGACGTCACATGATAAGATGGGGAACCTCGAGCGGCCCCGCGGGCAACAGCATTCACGACGTTATCTCATCCCATTTGGAATGCTAAACTGAGAAAACTCACTTTGTTCAAAGACAACTGATTCGCTGGGACTCAGCAATACTTACCTTTTTGCTTCTTTCCAACTTCTCACAACAATGGTCGAGTCATCAGACTACCTCATCCTCGGCGCAGGCGTCTTCGGCGCCTCTACCGCGCTCCACCTCATCCGCGCCTCGCCCCGCGCGCGCATCACCCTCGTCGACCGCAACGCCGCCGCCGCGCCCATCCGCGTCGCCGCTTCCTGGGACTGGAACAAGGTCGTGCGCGCCGATTACGCCGACATCGAGTACATGCGGCTCGCGCTCGAGGCGAAGCAGCTCTGGGCGGCCGACCCGCTGTGGGCGCCGTTCTACCACGAGAGCGGCGCGAGCTGGGTCTCGCCGTCGGACTTTTCGCAGGTCGTAAGGGAGAATTACAAGGCCCTGGGCGTGGAGTCGGGCTTGGAGGCGCTGAGTGTGGAGCAGGCGAGGAAGGAGTTTGGAGGCGTGTTTGAGGGCGGGGATTTCACGGGCGTGAGGGAGGTGTTTGTGAATCGGAAGAGCGGGTGGGGGGAGGCGAAGGAGGCGCTTGAGGCGACGATTGCGGAGGCGGTGAGGTTGGGGGTGAGGTATGTGACGGCGGAGGTTGCGAGGTTGGAGTTTGATGGCGAGGGGGCGACGACGGGGGTTGTTACCGCGGAGGGGGATAGGATCACGGCGGGCAAGGTGGTGTTGAGCACCGGGGCGTATACGGCGCAGTTGCTGGCTGATAGCGGGAGGGCGGAGGTACTGGCTGGGGAGAGGTTTGTGGCTGCGGCTGTGACGGAGGGGTTTGCGCCTGTGGAGGATGAGAATCTTTACGGGGGCCCGGTTGGGATTTCGATGGTGCCGCCTGATCGGGGTGAGTTTTGGGTAGGATGCTGTGTGAGTGTTTGGCTGACGATGGGGTTCACGATAGGGGCGAGCAACGGAAGCGTTCCTCACTCGGGCGACAAGACGCTCAAGTTCTGGGGGCAGATTATCTTCAGAAACACGCAGCCGCACGAGAACGGGTCGCAGATATCGCGGCCGCCATCTGGGCCTGACTACGCTCAGCTCGATGTTCCCAAGTCTCTGAAAGAGGATGTCGATTTTGCTGGGAAGAGCATCTACGGCAAGCTGAGCGACGATTGGAAGGTGGAGAATTACCGCATTTGCTGGTAGGGCTTCCATATCAAAAGCGTGATGTTGCAGAAGATCAAAATGCTGACATTTGTGTTGGTAACCAGGGAGGCGGTCTCGCCCAGCGAGGACTTCATCATCTCGCCGCACTCCGGGAGCAAGAACCTGTACGTGGCCACGATCGGCTCGTTCCACGGGTGGAAGTTCCTGCCTGTGCTCGGCAAGTACGTGGTGCAGATGCTCCAGGGGACTCTGGAGGATAAGTTGGCCAAGAAGTGGGCGTGGGATAAGACGCTCGTTCCGCCAACTCACAGCGCGTGGCCGAGGAAGGAGCTTGGTGAGCTGAACTAACGGGCATTCTCCAACGAGGTTTGTTGTGATGCCGTATAAATAGGGACGTGTTGTTTTCATATGCGGAACTTGAGAGGCTTTTCGTGGAGGTATGATGAGAGAGACTCATTCCGACGCTGAATACCTTATCATTGAAGGGGCTAAGACCGTTGTAGGTTGCCTTAACAGAGATTATAAGCTGGAAGGATAAGATACTCCGAGACGGCAATTCCGTTCTCGAGGAAGTCTCTTCGCCGGCTTTGACCACGTGATGTGTCGTTGGGCTTGAATGATGACCTCGCGAGGATTCAAGACACGACGCGCCGAGAATGCATTTGGTGCAAAGCTGTTCGGTGCACCAATGAAGTGCAGGGGGATTTCGCACAAAGTCTAGAATTCTGAACAGAATATGTCCATTAAACGAACGTAAACTGCACAAATTGCCCTCTGGAAAGTATTTCTGACCCGCGTTGATATCCCAATTTGGATGACTTGAGCCTAGACAACTCCGATTCGGGAGAAGGACTCGTTGGAGTTCTTGATACCCCGGCACTCAGCCCGCCACCAAAGCCAGCTAGTCGGAGACTAACGGCATAGCGCCCACACTATTACACAGCTGCACGAGTGACCTAGTGCCGGAGAAGTTAGGTACCGAGCGCCACGCCTGTCAAAAAGCATGCGGCCCGCTCTGCCTCAACCGTTCGAAATGGCGGCCAGACCGTCCCCGGGGTCCCGTCTGCCCCGGTGGTACACATGGCAAAGTAAATTTGGGCAGAGTCTGGAATGCGGAGGAAGTGAGATGCCCCTGTCTGCTGAAATACCCATGCCATTCAGCTACGGGATTCAGTCTCAGAAGATGCTTCTTCCCATTACCCTTTTCAGCTATGGGCATGTCTAATTGGGAAGATACAAGGCTTGTGTTGGAAAGCGGTTTAGAGGAACTCGGGCTTGGCGAGACCTCTGCAGCTCAGCAACTCCACTTCATCATGACTATCTTTTCTTTGCATGCTTCTGGAACCGCCGAATGGAGAGTACCACGATGATGGATTTACGCGAGGCATGAGATTCAGCGAAGCGAGGTGATGGGGCTTCCTTAGCTTTCACGATGTTCAGCTGGGAGACCCTATGTCCAAGACGGATAGGCTTGGTGAACCTCTCTTCCTGTCAGCTGAACCATCTCCGTCCACGTCTGGTGATATCGTATTCAAATTGGGTTCTGTTGCTTCGATTCCATGCCCGATCACCGTCTATAAAGTCATCCCACCCCGAGGAGAATCATATTGGTCCTCACTCTCTCGACAGTCAGAACAAAAGGACCTTCCCAAAACACCAGAGACTCTATCCTTCTCTTGTTTCTCACGTCAGAAAGTCTTGACCACCATGAAGTCCACTCTCCTCAACGCTCTGGTCAGCGGCATCATCGCCAACCATGTAGCCGCCTCCCCTATGGACGAGCTTCTCGGCCGTCAGGCAACCTGCGCCCGCGACAACTGCTTCCGCGCACTCCTCGGCTCGAAGCCAGGCCCAGCCTCCGCCTCCGCAGACTGCTCTTCCTTCATGCAAATCACCCAGACGCCGTGCCCCTCCACCGTCACCGAGACCGCGACCATCACCTCCTTCACCACCACCCTGAGCAACCCCTACCCGGGGCTCCGCAAGCTCAGGCGCGAGGCGATTGAGGCCCGGCAGGCCATCACCACCTCTGCTGCCAGCCCGTCTTGCGCGCCCTCGCAGAACAAGCCAAGCAACATGCCATCCTACATCCAGACCGCCTGCCAGTCCACCATCGGCACCCTTGGCCCCACGGCGCGCTACTCCTCCGCCTGCTCCTGCAACGGCATCACCGCCGCAACGACCACCCTTCCCGCCGCAACCACAACCGTGACGACCACCAGCACCGTCTTCGCCGCCTACACGCCCACCAACACGCCCACACCCTTCATCCTGCAGGGCAGTGGCGATAGGAGCCTCTACGTCACTTCCGACAGCGACGGCGCCCTCCGCCTCGTCCGCGACGCCTCGGTCGCCACGCCCTTCTACGTCGACAACGCCGGCCTGCTGCGCAAATACAACAGCCCGTCCAAGCTACTCATGGACTTCTACCTCCCGGACCCCCCGACAGCTAATGACAGGGTGTTCAGCGCCGAGCAGGGCGCCGGAGGGTACCCCATCACGTGCACTTACACCGGCCGCACGAACGGTGCTTACTACGGCAATTGCCAGTCGAGTGGTTCGCCTAGCGGGAACCCCGTCACCTATGGCTTTGGGTACTGCCCGAACCAGGGCGGGTTTGTGTACATGATCCCGAATAACTCTAATGTGCGCTGCGCCGGGGGTTATGCTTTCCTTGGGTTTTGGCTGCAGACGTATGGTGGGAACTGAGCTGGTATTAAGGCGTGGAGGATGCTATTGATAGTTTAGCTTGATATCAGCTTTTACCACACATTTTATTATGTTCGTTGTCTGGCTTTAATCAGTAATATGATTCGAGATTAATCGCAAACTTTGTAATGCTGTAATAAGCTCCTTCGCAGAATGAATACATGCCCCCTATTGCTAAGGTTGAGCCGGCTTCTGGCCATAAACAACATGACTAAATTAAATCAGCAACGTCCTCAAGAATCATCACCAACACAACTTACATATCAAACATTGCATGGAAGGAGTTGCTCTTCAGCTCCTTGCGCACAAGCGCCAGCTGCACCGCAATCTCCGTCTGCGTCTTGCCCAGCATCTCTGAGAACAGCTTCACCGACAGCGCCTCGAGCCCGTTGAGTGTCAGGATCAGGTTCATCATGCCGAGCTCGCTGTACCACTTGTCCTTGGGCCAGGGCCCGAGCGGCGCGCGGATGCGGTCCGCGACGACGTTGGCGAACTGCGCGTCGCGCACCCAGCCCTCGAGCTTCGGCCCGACGCTGGGGTCGCGGCCCGTCGCGGAGCAGGCCTCCATGAAGCCGTTCATCCACTTGGCCGTCGCGGTTTCCGAGGAGTAGGTGTCGTCCTGGGAGTAGAAGGTGGTGTTGACGTCTTGGAACTCGGCCCATCCGCCTGGGGCGAGGTTGCTAATGTTGTTGTTAGTGTTTTGTTCCCGCCGTCAAGAGGTGAATGGGGGTGTGTGTTACTCACTCATAAATGTTCTTCATCAAATTGGGCCAGTCTTTGATCGAGGCGCCCATGTAGCGGCAGAAGATGAAATCGTACTTCTTGTGGCCGACCCAGGACTCCTCAATGTCGTCGATCTCGAACTTGACGTTTGGGGGATGCCATTCGGGCGTGATGGCGCTCAAATCAATGCCAAGAACCTGTCATTGCGTGAGTATCGTGTCTCATCGGTGAGTGACGACGGGGTGTGAATTACCTCGGCATTCTCGAAAATGTCTCCCATCTCGACAGCCCCTGACGAATTGTGCGATGAGCATGTGTACCTTGTCGGACGGATTTCAGTTTGCACTAAGACTTACAGATTCCAGTGCCCGTTCCGATGTCGAGGATACGATGAACCTTTTCCTTCTTGAGCGGGGCGCGGAAGAGGACGCTGCCCATCGCCTTGACCATCATTGCGTGCGCGAGGTCGAGTCTGTCCATCTCGAACTGCGGAACTCCAGGATCAGCGTCAGGCCCGCAGTGTTTCCCTGTGCGGCGAAGGTCATACCTCATCGTTGGGGAACTTGTAAGCTATTTTACGTGAAGGGAGGGTGTCAGCAAACTGTGATTTGTAAGGCCTTCAACTGGCAACTAAGGACACACTAAAGTGCACATACATCCGGGACGATACGCATGATAACGACGACCATACTCGATGGGATAGTCGACGACGCTGGATGTGAGCGAAGCAGTGTAGGATGAGCTGACAGATTTAGCATTTTGAGAAGGCGACCGGAGGTAAGGGAAAAGATTTCGCACATTCTCTCGTCCATTGACGACGTATCATCCGTGGCCTGATATTGTCAGCAATCTCTTGATCCCAAGGCGCCGGTACGACGGGGTCGCAGCGGGGACTGACATATGCCTCGTCGGCGATCTCAACCGCCTCCGCCGGCTCAGGTCGCGGGGCTGGCGGGGCTGCGGCGGGTGCAGGCGCCGGCGCAGGCGCAGGTGCGGCGACCTGTCCCGTCTCAGACTCCTCAGCCATTTTTCACAACAAAAGGATCAAAGGTAACTATCACGACAATTCTTCGAATCGTGTCGTCTGTGGCGGGCGCGGGTTGTCGGAGTTGAATGTCCGTCTCGAAAGATTAGCGGAGGGGTGGGATTTGTAGCAAAACACCACCCCGTTCTTTTTTTTACCCGCTCCTCAGCAAGGATCCTCGCTGAAGACTCTGGTTCTCCAACGACCGGAACCCATGGAGGACCTCGAGTTCTGGATTCGCCATTTCTTCGCTAGCGGCGTCGTATTCTCCGTCCCTGCATATCGTGAACCAATCGTCTCTGCGCGCTTCGTCTCTCCGGCCGAGGGAAGTGGGGTTCAGAGGATCCATCGCGCGTTATCATTCAAGTGTCACCGGTTACTTTCGTGCTCCGCCTTCCCTAGACGGGCAGGCCCCGAGGTGACCCTTGATGTTGCAGTACTGGATCTCTTGGATGTGGTCAAGTTGAACTTTGATATCTTTGGCTGCGCGGGAATACAATCCTAGGAATATGCAAACGCCTGGCTCGACTATGGAAAGAATACTCCGGCGTAAAGTATGTTATTGGTTGCTCAACTTGGGCAATGACGTGAATATTACGGATACTTCAGACATATTCCAAGTGTGTACAAATGAATTTCACCATTCTTGTCAATAGGTCAACTTGAACTCGCCGTGATCAAATGACTATAGCCCCGTGTTGGACACCAGCACGCCTTCAAGCCAACTGACCCTTATCCACGAACATAAAGTCTTAGATGATGCCAACATTACGACTTCGACCCAGGGGCATACGCCAATCCGAAAACCCTACACTTCTTGTCCTTGCAATCCGTCATCTTAGGGGCCGAGACATTCCCATCGTACATCTCGGGGTCCAAATTGAATATTCAGTCGTAAACGTTTATGATGCAACATCAAGCTTACATACGCAACCCTCGGCATGTTGAGGAAATCGCACGATAACTCTCTTCGCGCTCAACAGGATCCTGTCCTCATCTAAAACCCAGTCATACTGAAAGTCGCACATCTTACAGTGAACGCCATGCGACGCTGTGCTAGCCATGAACATCCCAACAGCGGCCTCGTCCTTGGAAATTATCTGCAGGCAAGCGCAGCAGTCGTACCTTTCACGCGGGCGCGAATGCCTGTAGCAGCGTTGCACTGTACCCGTAGACTCACGGAAGCAAACGCAACGGCGTCTGCAAAATGGCTTCATCAGGATATCCTGCGACGACTGGGCGTGCGGGCATAGCCAACCGTCGATTCTCTTCAGGCTCTGTCGCAGTAGGTCCATGGTCACGACTTGTCCCTTGGTCAAAGTCGCGACCTTAACGGTCCATTCGTTTTGCGCTTGCTGCGTGTCGCAGTATATAGTTGGCGGCTCCTCTCCTTCCCCCATCCCCAGGGCGTCACTGCACTCATTGCATCGAAAGACGACCTGACGCGCATCATCATTGCGGGACATGCCCAGCAGACGAAAGGCCTCAGGGAACGATAAGTGGCGGTGCGGACAAAATCTAAGCCTTTTCTCCCACTCGCGCCCATATTCATCGAGAGGTGAGAACAGTCGTTTGTGGAACGCAAGGCGGACCGTGCAAAAGTTGGAGGCCCGCCAATACGACTCTGGCTTCCAAATGTCATAGACATATTGGCAATCGCGACAGCGTCCGTCAGGTCGTAGACGTTTGATGATATCCGACATGTGTTCAGCGAGCGCATCATGTTTGAAACCAGGCGGGGCTCCGGGTATGACGTTACGTTTCTTGTCTTTGAGCATGTAATGAAACCTTTTGAAGGAGAGGTCGTTGCAAAAAGACCATATCAAAGAGCATGCCTGCCGTGCCATATACATGCTAGGCGCATCTAGGCATTCCATAATAGAGAGAATAATCTCGGGGGGTAGTTGATACATGATGCATTTTTCCTTGTTCTCATCCCATTTGGCCTGGTAGATTTTGCTGTATCCGGTGCAGAAACGCCCCTTTTCCGGGCAGGGGGTATGTTTGCGGTACCTGACAATCGCGTGTGCAGGTTTAGACGGCGCCATAGTGATATTGAATGAAGTTGACAGGAAACTTGCGTCGCAGTAGTCGGGGATCTGGGGTTGGTGTAACGGTAGGAGATGGGAAGGAAGTAGCTGTTGAATGTCAACTCAAACTCAGTTGCTCATAATAATCGTAGGCTTAAATATACGTACTTCTTAGCTATGCTATCTCCACTACAACATATCAGCAAACTTTTAGAGTTTTGCTATCCGGGTGCAGAACTAAGGTACCTAATAGCTAGTATTCTAATACTTTAAATCTCTAATATCTGTATTGCCAGTGCTGTTGTTATCTTTGTTATCGTCTGTACTGGGTACTCGCCTGAATAGCTGGCCCAAACAGTAACGCTCAACTTTCATTCAGTTTACGATGAGATTCGGCCGTTGAATTGAAACATGAAATCCATGGCACGAATTGATATTTTCCGGTGGTGAATTTTTATATAGTGTCTGAGACCGTGGGTATATCGTGCCTCGACGTAATACTAGATGGGCGAGTCGGGGGGTTTACTCGATGACCCGACCTGGATGTAAAAGGTTGCCAGTGTCTCTTGTCATTATCAAATGCTCTCCACTTGCTGTACAAGAGAGGTGATCAAAGAAGCCTTTGTCAAATTATTTTGAACTAGGTAGGGTATTATTGATAAAGCTAACTCCTGAATTTGAATGCACTTTTATAGCCCACCGGTCCGTAGATATGAGCGACCAGTGAGGTTCTCAGCCTACCGGCGACCTCCTGAGCCTCGCCGCAGAAACCTTAAGGTTAGCTCCGCAAGGTCCCCCCAAACAAAAAGGTTTGTCGCCGTTACGCGAACAAGAACCTATGATCAAGAAATACATTTCCACGATTCCCTGTGCATGAGTCACTTGTTGGCTTAGACTACCGTAACATTTCTCGACAGAGCTTCAGTCGGTCACTAGCTTCCCGCAGCAACTCCGAATGGGACTGCTCGAGGCTCATCTTCAACAAGTCGAGGAGTTCTGGCAGTCTCTCATTCAGGTCCATCGCTGATTCATCGTTCAGCTCGTCCAGAGTGGCAAAATGGGCTAGGTACCTGGCGATCTCGCTGTACCGTCCAGGTGGGGCGTTCTTATTGGGGATGCCAAGTGCTTGAACGAATGACCAGATCGTCAACGCCGCATAGTACATGATCCATGGGCGATGCGGATCAGGCTCGGTGCGGCATGAGTAGAAGACTGAAACCGGCTCAGGAAGTGAACCAAAACTACTCGTTCGTCGTTTAGGTCCTCTCTGGTCCACGAGGACGCGGTAGAGCAGTTTGAAAGAGTGGAGGACGGCCTGCCGTGTTGAGGCTGCGTTGGACCAGGTCCTCATCCGCGCAACGGCATTGGAGTGATCTCGTGTGGATACCTTCCGTCCGACCAAACGCTTAGCGCCGGCGTATACTTGGCAGTCGACGATGTCAACGTGAAGGCTGATGTATGCTAGGTGATAGAGTGCAGCGGCGGAGTGAATCGGACCATTAGGACTCGATGGCTGACCTGGTGCTTCAGGAGTGTCGTTCGCGCCGACAGCCTTGTCAAAGCTCTCCTTCCATTCGTCGAATGCCCGCAGCAAGATCTTCTTCCAGCTGTCGTGCGTCTCAGTACTCGGTGTACGCAGGTCAAGCCACTTGAGGTGGGATTCTCGATGGGACAGGTGCCACCCAACGCTCAGCAGGCCTGACATGATGATCATCCGCCCGAAGGTATGTGTCTTAACCTCCTGGCCATGTAGAGCGCTCTTCAGTCCATCGAGGAAGGAAACCTGTTTGATGCCGTACATGCGGTAGTTGCCATCGAGCTGGCGGAATACGTCAGGAGTGGCAGCTGTCCAAAGAGCATCATCACAAGGCAGAGGAAGTCGGATCTCATGGGGTGCCATGTCCGCTGTGTGGCCAAACATGGCTGCATGGATAATGTCCAACATGAAAGCCGCAAACACGACCCGATGCATCGCCTCGGACTCAGCCCATCGCACCCACCACGTCCTAGAATCCAATGATGCTGCATCGTTGGAGGTGGGGGCCTGTTCTTCCGGCGGCGATTCACTCCCCGCTCTTCCAATAAGAGGACTTCCTCTCCTGAGGAGGGTCAAGGTGGCGGAGTGATAGATGTGAGCTCGCTCATGGAATCGCCTTGACGAGAACATCTTCTCGTAGAACTCCAGGAGTAGCAGTGATTGCGCAATTGCCAGACCGACCGGTGGTGATGCCTCTTCTGCTGTGAGAATCTCCCAACGAACACTGGATATGACGACATCGGCGAACCCTCCGTATTGCTCCAGGTTTCCCGTCGAGTCTCTGCTGCTCAAAGATGCAGCTCCTAACGCAATCATGACCATGAGTAGGAAGATGGAACATCGATTTGCTGCAAATGTCGGTTGATGGACGATGGGTAGCCTTGGCGAAACGTTCTTCCAGTACTCTTGTAAACAGTCGCGCATCATGTCGAGGTTTAGTGCGGGCAGATCTCCACCACTTTCTTGCACCAAGTTGATAATGCGGTGCTCGTATTTCGGTTGCTTCTGACGAAAGACCTGCAGCCATCTCAAAACTTCTTGGCGTCGGTGTTCACCAATGAGTTCATCGCTGACATCGGCTTGCCTTGGCGGTGTCGGGTCTAGCTGTGAACGGCTGGTCAAAGACTCATAGTCATAGTGGATATTGTTGTTGAAGGTCGATTCCAAGCCTCCCTCGAGGAAAGGGAGGTTTGCGACGCCATTGAAGTCGCTGAAACTTGCTTGAGGGTCGAACAACCAGACGGCAAAGTTCTCTCGGGATAGTGCTTCGTCCGATTGAAAGTCCATTGCATTGAAAGACGGCATGATTGATGATTCTGCGGGTATCGGCGGCTGATCCCGGCCGAATAGATCGGATTTCGGGCGCATCATGTTGACGGAGATATCGTCTATTGATGGCCATGTTGATGGTTGGCCAACTCTGGCCGTTAATGATGCATTAGTTGCGCCCGTTGTAGGTGTTGGGGTGGCGTTGGAGTCGGGGGTCAGCAGGATGGCCGCATCGTGCGGGCCGGCCGACGACGATGGCTGGACTGGCTGAGGGAATACCGGTCGGGCGGGGACAGCAGCCGTTGGCGACGACACGGCGACACCAGACAGGCCGTTAGAGGCAGAGGAAGTGCTAAAACTTGGTGCTCGGTTACGGGGGATATATGAAGATGAGTGTCGCTTCTTGTGTCGGCTCAGTAAGTCAGCTCGAACGAACTTTTGGTCGCATCCCGGCACATCGCAAATGAAGATCTCTTTAGGGTTGTCTGCGAGTCGCGTCAATTGACCTGTCCTTGGCACATCTAAGACGCGCAGGTGAGACCGCGCATGGGCTTCAAAGCTTCTTACGGTTCAGTTGGTGTCTCTGCAGATGCTCCGCCCTCGAGTACAGCTTCTCGCATCCCGGATGGTCGCACACGAATCGTCGAGGTGCGCCCCTTCGACTGGCGCGTTTGTAGTTGCCAGCAACGCCATGCTGGGTTGGAGAAGGGTGGCTCGCCATGAACGGTGGCTATGGGGACATGGTCGGTGGCAGTGGGTTGCTCGTCGTGGCTGAGGCAGCCTTCGCTCAGGAACTATCGCCGTATCAATGGGCGGTGGACGTTGGACACGGTGGAGTCGGCATCGGTGAGGACACGGTGAGGTGCGCCGCGAAGTTGAAGATGTGTCGATAGAAATCGTGGAAATTGGGGATGAGATTGGCAAAGTTCCGCCTCAGGCGGCTGGGTCAACGCGGGGAATGGGCGAGCTCCCCCAAAAAGGGCCCCCCTTCCCCACACATCTCGGCCGTCCTTTCCCTGAAAGAATGATGGGGGAGACACAAAATCGGCCAACTGGAACGAGGAAAGTGGACCCCCACGCGTCGCTCCTGCAGCGAAAAATGACAGTGCCGCACGGTCCATTGGCGTTTTCAACTGTGCGGGGGATTCTTCTGTCACTCACAATTCCATCTCACTCACTCACTCACTCTCACTCTAGATGCAACTCATCCGTTTAACCGTCGAAGTCATGCCATCACAGTTTGACGCAGCTCTTTCATGATGTGATAGACTCGATGAATCCCAAAAACCAATGTCATTTAGCTAAAATGATAGAACCGTCATGGTATCTACCCATTCCTCAGCCGTCCAGCGATCCTCTTCAACGCAGTATCCTCCTTTTCGGCCTTTTGGAAATCACGCCGATGAGCCTCGGCGGCAGGCCCGACAATCTCCAGCAACCGAATATACGGCATCCCGAGCCGCCCACCTGACACTCCGGCCTTGCGATCATACCGCCCGTTCCGCACCGCAATGTTGTCGTCCGTGTACGCCGCCAATTCCTCCGGGACTCCATCATCCCTCGTCTGATGCTCCAACACCTTGATCAAGTCGACCAGTACAGCTTTCGCCGGCAGCTTCATATCAAAAATCTCCAGCGCCCTCGTCGTGTGCCGGATGTCATGCGTCACAACACACATGGCCGCATAATCCGCCGACAGCTCATCGATAATTCCCTGCGCCTTCTTCATCGCATCGTCGCTGTACAGCTCAAACGTCTGGTTCGAGTCCACCCGTATGTACCACGGCTCTGGTCGCACTTTCTTGTTGCACTTAGTCCCTTCCAGCATCCGAATTGTTCGCCGACAGTGTTGTCGCAAGGGCTTTTTGTCGTCATCGACCGATGAGGGCCAGGTGGGCTTGTCGGCGGGGGTCATGATATCCATCTGCAGTGATGGCATGAGCGTGTACTGGCGACACTTGTATTGCTCCGAAAAGTTGAAGGTAAGAAACACCGCCTGTTCGCCGCTCCAGCAGTCGGCCATTTTGGCGTTTTCGACGGCACACTCTTCGTGACGCCGTAATTGAGGCTCCGAGAGAAAACGGGGTTTGAAATTCGCCATCGCTACAAACTAAGTGATTAATCTATATAATTCGTTGATGCGCAAGACAAGACGGGAGAAACTGTCATTGAACTTTTGTACAAATCCGGGTATTAATGATGTCCCGCCATCTCACCAAGCAAG
The DNA here is from genome assembly GCF_026319265.1 of Colletotrichum chrysophilum. NCBI lineage: Eukaryota > Fungi > Ascomycota > Sordariomycetes > Glomerellales > Glomerellaceae > Colletotrichum > Colletotrichum chrysophilum. The sequence goes on along the minus strand of NW_026517364.1, from coordinate 140,413 downwards.
CTGCCCTGTGGTGAGGCACTGAGGAGGTTTGAGCCCGTGCCCGGTGACTCACACCGAGCCGTCAGGTGTGTGCATCGAATCGCCACCTTTAGCCATCCAAAGGGAAGCAGCTTGATGGGCATTCTTCAACCTTGCCATGTAATGGGTCTAGCGGTACTCCGTCGTTTAAAATTAGAACTTCGGGATTCCGCATGTCGTAGTCAGCGACATCTCCGCCACGAATGACGCTAGGTAGGAACGATGGGAATGATGACAGGCACGACAACAGGTACGACGACTTGGAAGACAAAAAGCAGGGCAGAATTGACATCCAATTGGCAGGAGTGGTAGAAGGGGAACATATCCCAATGAGGTAGGGCCCCCTGCCGGGACAGCAAACGATGATCAAGTTGCGCGGCGCGGCAGCATAATGTTGTGAAACTAGTTGATTGTTCTAAGTTCTAAATATTGCGACGAGGTATTTCTTCCAGCCTTAATGGGGCAGTCCTGGGCACAAATTCAAGTCAGATCAAATATGGCAAATCATAAGAACAACACTTACCATAAGGAACCTACGATACGCTCTTAAGGCAAAAGACATGTGCAGCCGCCAGTGATGTTGATGCAGCTAGGTTCTCCGGGTTGCTTCCTGCAGTCGGTTTTTCCGCAGAAATCTCCGCTGCATGACACCGCGTACACCGCTGCGGCGTAAGCCAGAAAGGTAATGGCGATAGATTTGACGTGCATTCTGATCTTGTTGACAAGGAATGAAGGTTAACGATAGTTACTTATTAATCAAACTTTAGGTGGCAAGCGATAGGATAATGAGATGAAAAGCATGCTTAACTTTACGTTCTCGTGCTCAGCCTTTTATGATCGTCTTCAATTGCTCTGATGTGCACTTGACGGAGCTGTCCGCAGTCTTCCGGCGGGCCATTGTACCAACCCACCGGCGACTTTACGATGGTCCGAAACTAGGTAGATCTACACCTTAATAGCGACCTGAAACTGTTCATCCGGAGTCCAGACGGACTCCGGACGGTTCTAAAGCTTATTGCACCAATCAGCCTTCGCCGTACAACCCTAGGCCGGGGAAATCACAAAACGACCTAGGCTTAGAGCATGAGTCGCGACACGTAGACGTCTGGTCAGTTCCAAGAGGCGGGTCAGGAACTACGAGTCACGATACGTTGCACTGGTGAGAGAGATGCACTGAACAGCGTATTTGGCATCGTGAAACTCAGTTGAACTGTCAGTTGATACGAACGATTCGAGCTAATCCGATATGAAATTACCAGATCCGTACGAAAGAGCCCGCTTGCAATTGTTTCGGGCCTCTAGGGAAGATCCAGATGACTCTCGTCTACATCTAGGCGTGTACTTGAGTTCGACTGGTTAATTCTCCTCCGACTCGTCTCCCGACCATGGATAATTGTCGTCTTCTTCCCGTCTGTGAAATATGTCACCTCCCCAAATCTCATACTCCTGTCTATATTCAAATCGATGTTCATATGATATTTTGAACATTTGCTTCTGAGAGGGATCTGTAGCGTAAGAGCGTTCGCTGAAGAGAGCTGCCGCCTCTCGAGCCGGTGACAGAGCTTCTACCACATCACCAGGGACAAAGTTTGTCCTGCGGACCTCTGTTGTGAGACCGCGCGACGTGTGTCGTCTGGCCGTGGTGTCCCATTCGCTTTTGAGAATGCCAGAGAGCCTAATCTCCCGATTCATACTCCACACAGCGTGAGCATTTTTGTTGTCGACGGCGTAGCAAAAGTTGCCCGCGTCTCGTGCTTTTATATCTTGTCCTGTAAACCAGAGTTCAAGTAGCTTAATCTTGGGCATTCCTCGAGCGACTTCAGCCATCGTTATCATCAGGGGGTCGAAAAGACTTTCGTCTGCTTCCAGTCCGAGACCAAAAAAGGTCATCGAAAGATGTTTAAGAAATGGCCACCTTAATAAGACCAATCGTGGACCCTTGAGAGGACTTGCGTCCATAGCATTTGAGCAACAAAAGGTCCTGAGTTGATGCCTGGCGCTGAGAAGAGATGTTCTGAAAACTGTCGACGGACGACACCAGTATCCTTGCTCGTCCATGTCACGAACGGTGAGTGATTCCACGGCAGGCGGCAGGAAGTCCCAGCGCTCGTATTGCATCGAGCGGTTGCGACGAACCCGCTCTTGGTAGCCGTACGATATCTCTTTCAAGTGATCTGATCCTTTCATGGCCGAGCATAGATATGACAAGAGTCCCCGATAGGAACAACACCGACATCGATCGCAGTTGAATTCCAGATGCAGCAGAGAACGGACGCAGTGAACTGTTCGCAGGGTACCCTGAGCGAGTTTGCTTCCCAAATGATTGAGATGATGGCCGCATGACTGCTCCTCGTGGATATCCAAGTCGAACGATGCGTCGCGCTTCCAACCGGCCATTGTGTCGAAGAAACCATCCATCACATCCGCAAAGTCAGCCCCCAGTCTCATTCGACGCCGTGGGTAATCGACAATTGTCGTGAAACTCGATAGATCCACGTCTATCACAAGGCGTAGCTTTTTCAAACACAGCAGTCGCGAGCCTCGAATGGTGTTTGCCAGGGTGTCGGGGGCGATGTCGCCGGACAGAATGCTGGCGTTCGTCAGACAGAAGGTCACCTCTGCAAACAGATGAGGCTCAAGTATCTGGTTCCATAGTTTGCAGACTGCCGCAAGAGGAGCTAACGGGTAGCCATCCTTCTGGGCTACCACACACTCAAGAATTTGCGTGGCTAATTTTGGCGGTAGATCGTCCCCTATTACCCTGGTTTCTGATAGCTGCCTAGAATCCTTTGAATCTTGCGGTTCGGAATGAGCCAAGCCTGCCGTATGAGGGCTACGTCTTCCGCTAAGAGACATGCCGACTTCAGCATCATGCTTCTGGGCGGTGACAGTGGGGTTGGAACCGCCCCCAAGGCGGTTGGAAAGGTTTGTGATATAGCTCAGTGAGGATGACAGGCACATCTTGGTGTTGAGGTAACGGAATGATTAGTTGTCATGGTATAGGAAAACTCCAAAAGGCAGCTGGCAGTCCTTTATATCCTCCGTAGCATAGCTATAGAGGTTTCTACGTGATCCATCCTGGTCCTCGTGTATGTTTCCGCCAGGTTCATACAGGTAAAAGTTGACAGAATACACGCGCAGGCCCAAAGAGCACAAATATCCGCCAGATTTCTAAACTTTGTTATCAGGAAAGAATCAGAATGATGAAATCGGAGACAGACCCATGGTCCACAAAGGTGGTCTCTTTCATCCTAGTCGAAGAAAGAAAACGAACCCCAAAGCTGCTCTAGGACTTCAGTTCTTCTCCCTTTTCTCACTACCGCGCAATTTGATTAAATCTCGTTTCGAATAATCTTTATCCCAATCAACAATGGCGGACGCCGAGACCAACATAGGCCTGCGTCAAGCTCGCGACAAAACAACAAGCAGAACAAGCAACATTAACTCAGCTATTTTACAACTACCTGTGGAGCTTATGCTGCAAATAATCGAACACCTCGGAGTCTTCGACAAGGCGATTCTGTCAAGAACTTGCGCCTCGTTCCGGATCGTTCTCGATACGGATAGGGCACCCATATTTCGAGGATGGTGGGACTACGAGAAGGATTATTTCTCGTTAAGAATCGTCCACGATATGCCAAACCACTGGTTCTGCCCCTCATGTCACAGAATAGAACCCATCAACCAAAGGTATTTGCCATATAAAAAATGGACACCACCTTGCCAAAGAAACGGTCGTGGGGCTGGCGGTAGTTCACTCGATCCATATCAGATGCGCTCGGAGCATGCGCAAATGGCCCTAAAGCTTTCTCGGCTCGGTAACATCAACCAAGGATACCTCAAGAGGATCATGGCGCCGTACAGCATATATCACCGCGCCCTCAAGGGCAACTGTCTCAGGCACTACCGCGCCGTGCCAAAGATCGTCGATGGAAATATCCTTCTGCAGAAGCAATGGACATTCCAGAGCATCTTCGACAGCCGCGGTTGCGAGTATCCCTGGAACAAGGAAATGTTTGCCATCAACAAGCAACTGAAGGGAACTCCGCTCGTCTGCCCACACTTGGGCATTGCGCACAGTTTGAATGAGAGACATTATCTCGACTGGGAAAGACCAAACAAATTACGGGAGCCCGAATTTGAGGCCGACTTCCGGTCTGCTATCAGTCTTATCGGGCTTGGCTTCAGTAACAGATGCTACGAATGCAAGGTGGAGTACGCGATATGGTGTCCAAATTGGTACACCGTAATTATCAGATCTTGGTACGATTATGGATTCGAGGGTGATCGGTATTTTCTAAATAGGGATTGGTACGAAAGGCCCGCTTTCCCCTCCATTAGGAGACTTTATAATAAATAAGATAGTTGTCTTCTGACTGCACACTACCTTATCTGAGGTTTGATACTAGTAGTTTTAATAATAATGATTTGTTGCAAAAGAAGCTTACTTGACCCCTTCACACTACAGTTTGAGTGTTCGTAAGAGTCTTTGACGCTTTGAGGACTGTTGTTGCACTTTGTCGAACAGTAAAATACAGTGACGAAACTCAGGTAGGTTATGCTTCTGGTTTCGCCAATAGAATACCAAGTAAGTACAGAAAACCCATCACCCAGAGATTGTGGTGCTGATGAAAAGGAGGGTACTTGCCTGCCTAGGTCACTGATTCTGTCAAATCTTATCATGAATTTCGAATTCGTCAACTTGAATCCCAATGCCAACCACTCTAGGCTCTGCTCGGCTGTGATGTTCACAATTGCTTGTAGGTCTATCCAACCTGGAGCGTATACATCAAAGTTTGCGCCACATCACCAACCAAAGACGCATAGGTGGATAGCCTATTGGTTCTCAAGGTTGGTGCTGTAGTGTTTTCAACTTTTGCACTGTAGGCCCGCAAATATGTAATAAACTCTGTTCGGCAATCGGAGATTGATCGCAGAGATTGCTTATATGTGTGATAGATTCCATTTTCTTTGCGAATCCTAGTTGAAGCAGGTTGACAAGTTACCACTCAAGTCCACGCCCAGCATGGTAAATATCGACAACGCGACAGCCCCCAGCGGGTTCGATCTCAGCAACACTCGTTCTATTAAGACAGTCGCACGAGCGCATCTCCTTCGACTACCCTCAGAGCTCCTTCTGGACATCATCGGCTACCTCGATATTGTCACTGTGGCGATCCTCTCAAGGACCTGCGCCCGCTTTCGAGCCCTCGCTCACAGGGACTGGAAACAATTCCTTCGCCAACTTCTTTTCGTAAAAAAGCTCGTATTCTGGGGCAAGATTGCATTCGACTCGCCCAACCATTCCGTGTGCCAAAATTGCCATAGAATGCATCGAATCAACCACGCGGACGTGCCACAGACATGCAATGTTGTGCCTCCCTGTGTTTTAACGCCGCAGAACCGGTCGCTAGCTATAAGCCTTAATCCGTATAAAGTACGTCCTCAACACGTCCAAACAGCTTTGAAGTTATCTCGGCTCGGGAACATTCACCAGGGGTATCTCGAGAAGCTCATGACTCCATTCACCCGGAACCGTCAACCCGACGATCGTGGCCACCTTCAGTACTTCGCGGCCATGCCAAAGATCATCTCTGGTGGGTATCTTTTGAGGAAAGAATGGATATTCAAAAGCGGCGGCGAGTGCCACTTTGAAGACGTACATGGGCAAATCAGACGGGCGCCGCTAGTTTGTTATCACATGATCATAGCTTTCATGTACAGCTCTTTGAGAGAGTGGAATCTCGCGCAGAAATATCGTTTATATCCCCAGACACCCTTCGACGAGAGCTTCTGGTACCCGGTTTGTAATATTGGTAAAGAGTTCAAAGAAAAGTGTGCGAACTGTTCCGACAGAACAGAGTACTCAATCTTGTGCCCGGATAAGTACACGATGATCATCCGTGCTTGGTACGACTATGGAACCGAGACGCATGACGACGGGGCATCAATCACGGGATTTCTGGAAAAAAAAATGCCTCGGAGAGGATCTTCGTCACAGTCAATCCGGGAGATTTTTGACGAATGAAACACCCATCCAATTTCATGGGTCGACTGGATATCAATAATACACGTCAAAGGCGGACAGTCGATGTGAGCTTATTTGTTTAGCTAGGGTAATGATAAAAGAGATTGGTCTAAGATTGGAATATGAAAAGCAATATCAGAATGTTTTACATCACTTGGTGATAGTACCGATGTGTTTCCCTGTGTTTGAGAATCGGTGAGAATACTCATAAGGGGCTTTTTTTTTTCTCTCTTTTTTCTCTCTCTCTAATTTGGCAGGCTTTCGGCTGGCACCTGGACAATCTCAATGCGTTCCCTACATGGACTTACCGAAACCACTTCCTACTGTGACCGTAAATCTCAAAGTCTCATGTTTATCGCCGCACGCTTAATCAATAGTTGGTTTCTTATCTCTTCTCGCGCGCTCATTATCCTGCTACAAGTGCAGCGCAATGTATCGCCGTTAGCCAGGCAAAGCTACCATTATGAAAGCAAATGGTGTAAATGTCCGGGGTGGTGAACACTGCCCAGACATCTCATCTCAATAGCATCGTTTCCGCTTCCATGCGCTCTTTCATGACACTAGATTTTGGACAGATGAAAATCAACCAGCTTCATGCCTACAAAATACCGCATCGCTCCACGGAAGCTTCATAGAGCACCGTGGGAGCTACCAGAGTGCACCGGAGAGAACGGAACAGCAAGCTTTAACCTCCGCTGCGGACCGGCTGCTTAAAAAGTGTCGGTCCGGCGCGTTCAGCGAGCCCGGCAGCACGGTAGGCCCCTGCTAGGGAGCTGACCAGTGCTAAAATAAGCTGTCATTGCTTAGGCGAATACGCGTGAATTTGGGGGATCAGCGGAGCTTGCAGATTGGCTTGTGGAAGCTTGTGTTAGTGAGATACTCTCATATCGGGTCATTCTACACCCCGACAGAAGTATTGCCATATCGCGACTCAGGGGTCGCCGACCAACATCCTGAGATAACCCAGATCGCCCTGCGAGGCCTGCTCCGGCAAGCTTCGGGGCCAAAGCTGGCACCCGCGCGCCGCGGGCGCAGCTGAAACTGGAGAGAGAGCTTGGCGATGGAATTTGAATCTCCAGATGCGTCGTCAGCTTGCACTGATTCCCCCTTTCCTCACATCCGCTCCCTTTGACATTTTTCCTTTGTACGCTCAAGATCATCACTTTCCCTTTCCCCTTTCTTCTATATTCTTATTCTAATCCCAGTGGCTCAGGGTTTGCTACTCCAGCAACCCGGCTTCTACAAAAAGTGAGAATGCCACGTTTGTCAGACGAAGTGGAGGCCGCACACCTCATGGGTGCCGAGTTCGCCGACCTAGAAGGCCTGCCCGCCGACGCCGCGCCGGTCCGGGCCTTTGACCAGACGCGGTCGAAATGGAGCAGGTCGCCCCCGGGGCTCGGGGGCTGGGCCGGCGGCGGCAACGGCAGCAGCGCCATGGGGAGCGCGCTCTGGGCCGTCGGGGTGCGCATCAACGACGCGCTGCTGCGGTTCCAGGTGCGCTCGCCGCGCGCCGTCATCCTCATGCTGGCGCTGCTAAAGTTCTCCATCACGACGAGTGGGACGCTGCTCATGATCCCCATGCTGCGGCTCATCGAGGACGACATCTGTCACAAGCACTACCGGCTGCCGCACTCGGAGACGATCCCCGAGATGAAGTGCAAGGTGGACCCGGTGCAGAAGGACATGGCGTGGCTGTTTGGGTGGCAGTCGCTGCTTGGCGCTATTATCAACATGCTCGTCGCTTTTCCCTACGGTATTCTTTCGGATAGGTGAGTTGTTGCACCCCAATGTACGCATATCATAAGCATGCCAACACATTTCAGAATCGGACGCAAAGCGGTGCTCTTGCTCGCCTACTTCGGCACCGTCCTCACCTTCAGCTGGGCGCCCCTGATGCTCTCCTTCTTCCCAGAGGCCAACATCTACTTCCTCTTCGTCGGCATGGTCTTCGGCGTCATCGGCGGGGGCATCGTCGTCATGTTCAACAATGTGTACGCTATCGCCGCCGACATCAGTACCGAGAAGGACCGCGCCTCCAACTTCGTCTACCTCTCCGTCGGCGCCGTGCTCGGCGGCCTCATCGGCCCCGTCACCGCCGGCTACCTCATGGAGCAGTACGGCCCTTGGCTGCCCATCAAGCTCGTCTTCCTCTTCACCCCGCCCATCTTCCTCATCTGCGCCCTCCTCCCCGAGACCCTCCGCGTCAAGGCCGGCGACGGCCCCCAAACACCCCAGGTCCCCCTCGCCCACGCCGTCCGCGACTCCTTCGCCAACGGCCTGCGCGAGCTGCAGCAGTCCATGAGCATCCTCCGCAACCGCAACATCCTCCTCTGCCTCGTGCCCTCCCTGCTCGCCAGCGCGCTGCACGCCTCGCACTCCAGCACGCTCTCGCAGTACGTCAGCAAGCACTTCGGCTGGACGCTCGCGCAGACGTCCTTCCTGCTGTCGCCGCTCAGCTTCCTCCACCTCGGCATCCTCTTCATCCTCCCCTGGCTGTCCAAGGTGCTGACGAACCCGCGCGGCCGCTTCCGCTGCTCGGGCTTCGGCAAGGACGCGCTGCTCGCCAAGGGCTCGTATCTGATGATCGCGCTCGGCGGCTTCATCGAGGGCTGCAGCTGGGAGATTGTGGTGTTCCTGGCGGGCCTGTCGGTCACGACCTTCGGCTCCGCGAGCTGGCCGCTGGTGCGCGCCATGATCACCGAGTTTGTCGACCAGGCGCACACGTCGCGGCTGTACGCGCTCATCAGCATGGTCGACACGCTGGGCTCCCCGCTCGGCGGCCCGGCCCTGGCGTGGACGTTCACCGTCGGGCTGGAGAAGAAGGGGCCCTGGAGGGGGCTGCCGTGGTTCTATGTCTCGCTGCTTGCTGGGCTGACGTGGGCTGCGTTGTCACTAGTCACTGAGCCGAGGAAGAAGGGGGCGATTCAGCTCGAGAGCCATGATGAGGACGTGAGTGGGCGCAACTATGACCCCGAGGCGGTAGAAGGGCGGTGAAAAAGTCTTGTGTTGGTTCTTCTGGTCACTGTATTAGTATGTAATTGGCGTTTTTATTATAGACGAGGAATTGGCCACAGGCAGGGTTGGTTTAACATTAGTAGACAGGAATTAAAGGTATCGCGAGCCGGCGACGGCGCGAATGTTTTTTTCGCATGACTCTTGGCAACGCCAGAACAATTCCCCCCTCCGGCGATGGCCTCAATTTAACACGTCCAATGACCCAATGTCTCTTGTTGCCATTATGTCGTTATCATGGTGTGTTGGGCAGGGCCAACATTCATGATTGGCGCATATGGCATGATGAAGCCAACGAGGTTGACCCTTGCGAGACGTCAGGGATGGTGGATATCGTGAGCCTCGCTGGCATCGCCAGCGCCAGCTGTCATTCGCCCACGTGGCGGCGACATTTGCACTATTGGCGGGCCAACGAGGCTGACCTGAAGCGTTGCCGTCCACTTTGATTGTCTGAGGTCGTTAGGAGAGTGAAATAAGGCGGTCGCGGTGGGTTACCGTGGTGTTGACCGTTCAAGCGCGCATGAAATTGGGCATTTTCGGGCTCGAAAAATGGTTGCGTTGGTTGTATTTCTAGCGCGGAAGAAAAGAGACATTGAAATGCCTCACTTGGCCAATGTTACCATCCATAATGCTATTGTTCATCGGACATTCTGAGTAACCCAGTAACTTACAGAATTACGAAGGCATCTTTTGCCTCAATGATTAAAAAAGGAAAATCCGATGTAGCTGCAAAAGCCACGATGCCCTCACTCTCAGGCCCAACCTCTGGCACTATGCCGTGTCTGCTTCACCGTCAGGAACGAAGATCCCTGCTCGCCCCCGATCGCCTCACCAGCCACAAGCCCTTTCATCATGATCCGCGATATCGAAGAAACTAGGCTTCCTTAGCAAGCTTACCCGGGCGAATCCTTTAGCCTTGGCAGTCCAATCCCAGCCGTATCGAGCCACTCATAAACCTCCGCGGTGATGCAGATTACACGGAGATCATCCGCGTTTGCCTGTGAGAAAGTGGACAAACAGGCAGAAATAAGGCGAACTTGTATCCGTAATGATTTGCTGCTCAGTCACACAGTCTACAGCGCCTGGGCGCCTAAGTGTCTTGTCCCGCCGTCTCGGTCCGTGGCGCAGCCCTACAAGCACCGATGATCCCCGTCAATCAGGGAGAAAGTCCAGCGTCCGGTCCATGCCTTACAGTGAAAAAAAGGTGTAGGCTCCCCGCATTTGGGTGTGGTGTTCCGTGTGCCGCGCCGCAGAGGCAGCCGGACCCTTGGCGCGTGTGGTGTCTGATGTCATGGTCCGACCTTGTGTTCTCATGCTATTACACTCTTGATGTTTTGCTCCAATCCTTCGTGCCGTTGATTTGATCTTGGCACGCCATTTGGATATGCGCCACCAAGGATTGCTGGGCGACGGGCGACGGTCTACTTCCTGGGTTCTCGTGGTTCTTGTGGTTCTCATAAGGACGCCATCCCCCCTTGCGATGGAAGAGTCATTCGTGTTTAGCATCTCACCATAAAGAATTACGACGAGGCAAAATCCTCTTTTAACATCTCGAAGATACACTCAATTGCCGTCGTGATTTTCTTGTCAAATTTAACGATACCCCTGACTTAGACCTAATACATCCTCCGTAATCTCACAACACCCTCATTTACACCGCTCAATACCTACGACACTCAATCACATCACGGCATCATCATCTACGACACCGCCATCAAATTCATCAACCAACACGTTCCCATCAGGATGGCCACCGGCATGATGTCCACCGCCGACCTCGAATCCAAAATCCGGCAAGCGGCCGTCAAAAACCGCGAGCTCCTGTTCACCCTCTCCTCCACCAACCACGCCGTGCCCGACCTGGCCCAGCAGCGCCGCCTCATCGCCGACCTCGAGCACCAGCTCGCCGCCTCCGACAAGCACGTCAAGGAGCTCGACACGCGGCGGCGCAAGGAGCTCAAGGACCACGAAAAGTACCGCGACAGCGTCATGCGGCGCTTCGTGCACAAGGCCGTCGGCAAGCGCGACAAGTTCGACGAGAAGGCCGCGCGCGAGGAGCGCGAGTACTTTGACGTGCTGCAGGAGGAGCACCGCGAGAAGGAGATCAACAAGAACCTGCGCACGCAGCTCGACGAGGCGACGCGCGCGCGACAGCCGCTGGAGGAGGCCGCACGCACACACGAGGAGGCGCAGCGGGAGCTGGACAGTCTGTACGAGGCCATCTTCGCGGGGCCGACGACCGGGTACCCGGAGGAGGACGCCAGGGAGCAGGAGGCCTCGCGGGCGATGCGGGCGTACCAGGACACGAGGAGCAAGGCGGAGGCGGAGCAGCATGCGATCAAGCTGTTGATGGACGCGATGAAGCGGATGGGGGACGCGCTGAGGAATATAGACGATGCGCTGAGCCATTCGCGGATGGATATGTTTGGGGGCGGGACGATGTCGGATATGATGGAGCGGAGCGCGCTGCAGCGTGCCGAGTCGGCGACGCAGGAGGCGAAGATGCTGGTGATGCAGGCGCAGCGGATGACGCCGTATATCGGGGATCTGCCGCCTGTTAATATCAATCACGGAAACCTCATGGGGGATGTGTTGTTTGACAACATCTTCACGGATATGGCGTTCCATGACGAGATCAAGAAGTCGAGGATGTCGGTGGAAAGATGTACGCAGACGCTGAGCCGATTCCTGCATGAGACCAGGGACCGGCACGAGAGGTTGATGAGGGACGGGAGGGAGCGTGAGAGACGGCTTGATGAGACGAGGGAGGCGCTTCAAAAGGAGCGTGAAAGATTATTTGAGATTATTGCTGGCAATGCGGCTGAAGGGAAGGGTTCGTATGGTGGGGTCGCTACTGCTTCAGGCTCAATGTCTAAACCGTGGGATAACTGAGTATCGGTGTGTAGCTGTACATTTGTGATTTTAGCTTATTGATACCTATTTGCATGTCTGAGCAGACTGAACAAACCATGCTTTGGCATCTTGAATCAATGATAAGCTCGGGACCCGGTGGCTATTGCTTCCGTTTTGTAGTGTTGGCTAGGTCAGGTTGGGGTCCCTGTATCCATTGACGATGGCAACATGAGTGAAAGTCTGGTTAGGAGAGGTGAATTCTCAAGCCGTAAAGCTCTCCGCAATGCTGGAAATGTCGTTTCAGTCGATGTGCTCACATGCTCGACGTGGGGTATGGAGATAGCTTCGAAATGGACGACGTGTAAACGGGATAGGTCAATCTGAAATGGCACGCATCACATTGTCTGTAATTGGCACTCATCACATTGGTATGAACTTCGTGTATGTTCCAAATAGTTTCATTTCGTCATACTAAATATCCCATCCGGCCGTTACATCATGCTTCTTAGTACTCCATGTGCTGGTGGCGTCCACGGCGCTCACTGCCAGGCGTAGTCAGTATTCACCATCCCATATCTCTAATGCTTGGTGGCTCAACTCACGGGTTGTACTCGTCCATGTCGCCGTACTGCTCCTGGTACAGGTGCTCGGCCTGCTTCTCGGCGTGCCTCTTGGCCTTCTCGCGGTCGAGGTAGTCGAGGCCCTTGGTCTCGAAGAGCTTGTCGACCTCGGCGCCGGCGATGCCGGCGAGCATCTCCTTGGCGAACTGGTGCTTGACGGGCTCGCCTGTGAACATATCCGACGTTAGCAAATTGCTCAACACCTACAACGAGGCAGAGAGATTGTATGAGGGCAACGTACCGTTCTTGCGCTGGCGGTCCTCGAAGAGCTTCATAGCCTCAAAGGCAGCGCCGCCGGCGACAACCTCGTGGGAGAGCTTAGCCTCGTGCTCGCCGTAGACGGCATCGCGGTGTTCCTTGGCCTCGCCGAATCCGAACATTTTGAGTAGGTTGAAGTGGTGGTTGGTGGTTTATGGAAAGGTGCAAAGTTGTTGAAGTCAATTGAGTTGCGTTGGAATGTTGCTACCTCCCAAACACAAGAAGGAGGGGCAGCTCGAGGGGTTCTTATCCCCCCAAGCTTCTCATGTGATCGTCATGGGTATGAGGAGGGGTCCCAGCTACAAAGCTATGGGGTGCTCTATTTCGAGCAAAGCGAGAGAGAGCGAGAGAGAGCCTAAACCCAAAAGCCCCTGATCTTCAACATCCCACCCTACCCAGTTGCCCACGCCTCAATGACATGTATACGTAGCAAGGGGGTGGAGGGTCCGATCTTCCTCGACGTAGACAACAAGGTAGCTAGCTAGCTCTCCACCGTCTCAAAGGTCACCGCAAGTGTGTACAGAAATCCCCGCCACCGTCTGGTCTAGCTCCCCCGTTGTCCATGCAAAATGGCATATCCCACGCCCGGCCCGCGTCCCTGGAGAGAAACAGACGGGAGGCCTGAACTAAACGCCGTCCGCCCACTAAACCCTTGCGGGGAGGGACGACGTCAAAGGAGGCGGTGTCTTGTCTTGCTTGTCACTGGTGGCTGTCTAGCCCGATTGGAGCTTTACTTGATACCTACTGACGTCGAGTTCCGTTGCGGGCTGACGAAGAGCGCACCTTGCCCAAACATGGCCTGACGTAAAAGCCCGTTCAGCTTGGAAGTTTTGGCGGGGTCGCTCGGGATATCGGCAGCTCTCGATGTGGAGAGGAGACGGAGGCCGCATTACATGGACGAACGAACGAACCAACGCGAGCTTTCGAGTGGGCTTCCTCGCCTTACTTTGACACCTGTCCTCGGACGAGGATCCGTGATTCGCAGAGTAATCCGACATGAAGCTGGGAAGATCAAACTCAGCTGCCAGAGGAGAAGCAAGCAAGCGAGCGAAACCATCAATGCGATGAGTATGACACCACCCCTCACACCCGGATTTCACATCGAAAACAAGCAGAGGCTACGGCTGTTGAAACGGCGCGATTGGCTGAGACAGTCCTGTTTACGTACCTCACTGGACGAACACAGCTGAAAAGCCTGGAGGTAATGACCTACCAAAACTTGGCTCTGGGGGGAATTTGAGATGTTCGGGAGTAGCGAAGCTTGTCGCCATCCGGTTAAGCCGCCAGCAGCTAAAGCAGCACGAAGCCCCGCCTTTCCCGGGGAATTCGGCATCTTCAATGCGTCAGCGACCCTGCCCACCCCCTGCCGGGCTGAACCAAAGAAAAAGACCCACGCAAAGAGCTGCGAAGAAAGCTTGTTGCGGACGCGGCAAACCGGCACATCGGCAAACAAAGCTCCATGCCGTGTAACGCAGAAACAAAAAACCCCCTTTTCCCAAGCATCTGATCTGGGGCCCAGTAACCGCCGTCCAGACAGACTCGGGCCAGTCAATTGGACCACAGAGCCCAGGTCCCCCTCCAATCGATCGATGGCATTCGATGAGATACAGAAGCTTGTTCGATACCCTGCATTTGAGACGACGGCGGTGACCAAGCTCCAGCTCCAGCTCCAGCTCCAGCTCCTTTTCCCCCCTCCTTCGTACCCGTTATTCTTCTCGCCAACATGACGTGTAAAAGATGGCTCGTGCAGCGGGTGTCTCAAAAACCATCCGACGAGTTTCTTTGATGCGATGAAAACAAGAGAAGAACCTAACCGGGGGTGGCGTCATCGTGAGGGGTAGCTAGATCCCTCCCATCTCTCTGTGTGTGTCTCTCGGGAGGTGGGTGGTGTTTGTGCTTCATTATGCCGTACTATTGGAACGCGGCCCTTTCTCTAGCCTTTCCAAATCCCCTCACCACCACGACGGCGATTCCAGACTTCGGGGACCGTGGGATCCAGACCGCCCCAGTGAAGGAGGGGACCGAACCTTGACGGCTCCATCCGAGGCATGTTCTCCCTCCCGCCTCCTTTTCGTCTTCCCAAGGTTTGGCCCTTTGCCTTGGAACTTGCATGTATCTTCGGCAGTAGACAAGCTCAGCCATGCCGAGCACAGGTTCCCTCCCTCCCTCCCTCAACCCCCGCCTTTCCTTTTGACCCCTTGTCTAGCTTATCCTCTTGCTTAATGCTGTCTCTGCTGATCTTACGAATTCTGCTCCATAAGCTGGACCTCATGACATGATGATGAGCGTTCAAAAGGACACATCTCAGAACAGCAAGCGATGAGGTCTATTCAAGATTCCGATCGCCCTGCGTGGTGGCCGAGACCTGTCAGGCTGATCGTCTGTCTTGGCGATGGGCGGGATCGTGCATCATCGGAAGCCCCCCGTCTTGGCAGGGTCCAGACGGTCAGGGGTCCTGGTGTCCACTCACACTCCCACACTCCAACAGCCAGCCACCACAACTACCATTATAGGTAGCGCAGCTCATCTACCACGCCGGCTCACGGTGGCTTGGTCACACTCAAATCATCTCACCTTGCCCACGGGCAATGGCTCCAACACCAGGATAACGGCGTGTCAGTATGCATCCTTTATTCCATCCGCAGAAGAGTAAGACTGTGATAATCTCATGGTGCGCCTATCCGCGAACTCTACTTTGCGATGGGCATTTATTCTGCCCCGTCCGCTTTGAACATATTCCCCTAGGTGTATCGTTGACTGCCCTCCGGCAAAAGATGCAACACGATCGCAGTAACAGCGCCAACCCGTCTATGCTTTTGCTCCGCCAAACTTGGCCTGCCACTCTTCGTGGGCCTTCTTTTGCCTCTGCCACTCCTTCTGCAGCTTCTTCAGCTGGCTCTTGGGCACGTCACTGCCGTCCTTGAGCTTGGTGGGAAGCCCCTCGGCGTCCCACTCCGAGTACTTCTCATCTCCCTTGAACATCTCCGTGTGGGGGAGCTTGGCCTTCTCCCACTTCTCCTTCTCCACTTGCTCGCGCGCGCGCTTGGCTTCCTCCTTAGCTCGTGCCTTCTCGGCCTCCCGGGCCAGCTTCTCGTTTCTGGCAGCAATCAACTCACTGGCGTCGATGAACTTGATCAGAGACGACTTGCCGTCCGGCCTGTCGTCCAGTGAGACGCCAAGCACGGTCAGGTCCTCGTCACGAATACGATCCGTCAGCGAGAGAATGGCCTTCTTGATGTCGGGAGAGACCGACGAGACGATACGGCGCAGCTCGTCACGCAACCTAGAGACAGCACGCAGGTATGGAAGCGCGAGCTGTTCGGAGTCGCGAACGCCCTTCTGTGAAATGGATGCGAATTCGGCATCAGGGTCCTGGCTGAGCAGGCTGGAAACGGAGTCCGACGACACCTTCAACGCTTCGATGTCCGCCTTGACCTTCTTCCAGACCGCGGCATACGGCTGCACCGCAGCTTCGGGGTCGACGTTCTTCTTGGCGGAAGGAGCCCATCCAAGGCCGTCATAAGGCGCCTTGGCGTTCTCGTCAAGACCAAAGATGCCCAGGATCTTGGTGATCCACTGGCCAATAGCCACAAGCTCGGGCAGCTTCGCCTCGGCGTCCTGAGCAACAATGACCTTGTTTGCCTCGCTGACCAATTCCTGGATGACGCGCATCGCCTGGGGGGTATCAAAAGAGTTTGTAAGGGCGGTGTGCAGATCGGTCTTGGCCTTCTCGAGCTCAGCCAACAACCCGTCGGTGGGCTTCTCGGCAATGGAAAGGGACTCGACGCCCTCGGTCGATGCGCTGACATCGGCAACGAGCGCCTTGACGTTGGAGAAGAAGTTCTGCCAATAATTAGTACTATTTGGGTGCTGATGAGAGAAAGATACTCACGTTCACGGTGGCCTCCCAACTTGATGCCTGCGCTCTCATGTCGGGAGAAATTTCGACACCATCGTTCCACTTGCCCATGAGGAACACAATGCGCATTCCTCGGGCAGAGTACGTTGTCGCAAGTGCGTCTTGGATGGTCTGGAAGTTCTTCAGGGACTTGGACATTTTGGATCCAGAGATGGAAAGGTGACCCATATGCAGGAAGTTGTTGACCCAGGTGTGCTCGCCCTTCTCCTTCTCGCAGTAGAAAGCCTCGGACTGAGCCAACTCGTTGTCGTGGTGGGGGAAGGCCAGATCGATACCACCAGAGTGAATATCCATCTGCGCGCCGAGGATGTCAGAGGCCATCACGGAGCACTCAATGTGCCAGCCGGGACGACCCTGACCCCACCTGCTGGGCCAGTACGGCTCTCCCTTCTTCGACTTCTTCCAGAGCGCAAAGTCGCCCTCGTTGCGCTTCTCGCCCAGGTTCTTTGACAGCGCTCCCTCTCCGTCCTCCTGCAATGACTTGTCGTTCCGGTTTCCAGGGCGCAACCTCGCGTAGGTGTTGCCTGCCTTCTCGAAAGCCGTAATATCGAAGTAGACGGAACCGTCAGACTCGTAGGCGAAGCCCTTGTCCGCAATGCGCTCTACAAAGGCCGCAATCTGAGGTACGTACTCGGTGACTCTCGTGATAACGTCGGGGCGCAAGCAGTTGAGCGCATCCATGTCGTCGAAGAAGAGCTTCTCCATGCTCTGGGTCAGGTCGGTGAAGATGGTCTGATCACTGGTGTCGATTGTCTCCTTGTACAACGAGTCAAGGTACGGCAGCAGGATTTCGTCAATTCCCGGGTAGAACTTCTTGTCTTTGATTGCAAACGCCGCAGCATCCATGTTGCTGATATGCATCTTCGTCTTGGCCTCGTCGTCGCCAGGCTTGCCCTCTCCAGTGAGCGTGCCGCCCGCCAAAACCTTACCGTATGCGCTACCTCTTCGCTCGAGGTAGCTGTTCTCGTCGAGGGGTTGGCCGTCGGATGTGGCAAGGAGAGGCAAGCTCTTCTCCGCGTAGGCGCGGAAGGCAGTCAAGGCCAGGTTGTAGAGCTCCTCCTCCGCGTACTTCTTTTGTTTCTCGAGCTCGAGCAGGCGTTGTCTGCGGGCCTTGATGATAATCTGTATGCGCAATTGTCAGTAAATATGTATAATAGCAGGGATGAATGCATGTAGAGAGCTTGCCTTGTCGTCAACATCGGTGATGTTCATGACGAACTGCACGTCAGCACCGAAGTAGTGCATCATGATGCGCCGGATAATGTCAGTGGAGACATAGTTGCGAGCATGGCCCAGATGGCTCTTGTCGTAAACTGTAGGACCGCAAGCGTACCAGGACACCTTTCCTGGCTTGATCGGAACGAAGGGCACCGGCTGGCCGGGCCTCAGAGAGTTGTGCAACTTCAACGCCTCCATTGTCGCGATGGTTGCGCAGGACCTGGAGAATCGAAATCTGGGTATCTGAGTGGAGAGTCGAAAAGAAAGTCTGGTGAGTCTAAGGAAGCGATTCATCCAGGACTAAACGCAGAACAGGGGGGTTTAAAGAAGAAGGAGGGTCATGTGAAGGGACACCAGCTGAGGTGCAGTCGAGGGTGCGGTTCGGGATGCGGGATGCGGGAGGGCGGAGGGCTGGGGTTGAGTCACTTAGAAAAGGGAAGGGATGGTCGCAGGGCGGGGTGTAAGAAAGCCAAGTCGCCTATTTGGAAAAAAGAGTGTGACACCATCCTCAGCCTTGCAGGACCCCAGGCGGTGAGTCACTGTCTGACTGGCTGAAAGCAGCACCAGCCACATCTGCCCCGCGTCAAGCCACACTTGACATTCTCCAATTGATTTTTCCTTTTTTTTTTTCTTTTTTTTTATCGGCTTATCAGCCTCGCGCGAAGTTTTCTTGGGTGCCGTCTCCCTGCACCAACGTCGGCCTGCTTTTCTCCCCAACCGCCACAATCCAAGACCAGGCCATCCAAAGCCAACCAGCCTTGCGGCGCTTACCTGTCACAATGGCGAAGCCATCACCATTTCTCGAGCCTGGCGCGCGGACATCGGCCAATTCCATCGCCATCGTCCAGCTCTCCCGCGACAACCTAGTTCCCTTGATCCTCCAGGACTCCACCGGCGCCGTCGATGGCTACGCTGAGGGCGCAGTTCTCAACACACGATTCGGCTCCTTTCCTCATTCGACTCTAATTAATGTCCCCTGGGGCTCTCAGATCCGCGCTTCGAATGTGGACACCGGCTCGCGCGGTCGCAAGCGCAAGAGAAAGGAAGACGAGACCGATGGCGCATCGACGCCTGCTGCCGATGCGGCCGACGAGGACTCCGCCGCGCCCGTGAAGAAGGCCGTTGCCGCAGCAAGTGGCTTCGTTCACATCCTTCAACCCACCGCCGAGCTCTGGACCGCGGGCCTGCCGCACCGCACGCAGGTCGTCTACACTCCCGACTACAGCTACATCCTCCAGCGCATACGTGCCCGTCCCGGCAGCCGATTGATCGAAGCTGGCGCGGGAAGCGGTTCCTTCTCGCACGCCTCAGCTCGCGCCGTCTACAGCGGCTACCCCGAAAACGAGACCCAGCGCAAGGGCAAGGTTTACAGCTTCGAGTTCAACAAGGACCGATACGAGAAGATGCAGGAGGAGATTGTCGAGCACGGCTTGGAGGGTATCGTGCAGCTTACACATCGCGACGTCTACAATGGTGGATTCCTGGTCGACGGACAGAGTCCCGAGGCCGACGCCGTCTTCCTCGACTTACCCGCGCCCTGGGAGGCACTCCCTCACCTGTCGCGGAGGAAACCGGCGCCAACGAAGGAGGGCGACACAGATACAGCCGAGTGGGTGTCGCCGTTGAACCCCAAGAAGTCCGTCTACATCTGCACATTCTCCCCATGCATCGAGCAGGTCACGAGGACGGTCACCACCATGCGAACCCTCGGCTGGGTGGACATCGACATGATTGAAATCTCTAACAAGAAATTCAACGTCATCCGAGACCGCGCCGGCCTGGGTCAGCCCGAGAGAGGCATTCCCCCACAAGCGCGCGACGTCACCGAGGCAGTGGGCAAGCTGCGTGAAATCGAGAAGCGCACGAGAGAATTCCACAACCCGGCGGACCCCAACTCCGCCGAAGACTCGCCAGCGATGGACGTCGACCCTTCGGCGAACACCACGAACGGAAACGCCACACCCGAGGAGGCGAGCAACGTCAAGCCGTGGCTCCAAGGCCGCGTCATTCACCGCGCGGAGCCCGAGCTGAAGACGCACACTTCATACCTTGTCTTTGCCGTCTTGCCCCGTGAGTGGAGCGAAGAAGATGAGGCTGCTGCGCTCGCGAAGTGGCCTTGTGGCTCTGAGAAGGGCGTCATCGGAACGAAAGACAAGGAGACGCGCAAGCAGGAGAAACGCGAGTTGTTGCAGGGCAAGGGCAGGAGAAGAAAGAACAAGGCTTGAGTGGGGATCCGCGTGGAAAGTTCAGGGGCATGATAATGGTGGAAGAATCATACGATGGAAGTGGTAGATACCCTAGCATCATCAGTCAGGATTTCAATTGAGCCCAAGTATGCTCGCTCTTCATGACGCTCACTGCTGTTGAGGAGTTGTTCTGCCCTGCTGCAACTCAACTGGCACGACGATCCGTCGAGATGAATTCGCATTTAACTTTGACTGGCAGTCTTTATTGTGTGCCTTGCGGCTCCTAATCCCTCACAACCATAGCGTCTGGCTGTCTTCCCTTGCCCTCAGCCAGAACACCAGCCTTCCTCAAGATGTCCACGCAGTTATTCACAACCTCAGGCTTGACGCCCCCGACCCCATCCGTGAACTTGACCGTCTTCAACCACTCCCTCGCATCCTCCTCAGAGTAATCCAGATGCGTGCTGATATACTTGACCGCCTCGTCCTGGTTCTCGTTAAAGTGCTTCACGCCCTTGTCGAGCTTCGCGAACAGGTCCTTGATCCGGGGGTCCAGCTTCCCGCCCTCTTTCGCCAGCGCCGTCGACGCGACAATCTTCCAGCTGCTCCAGGGCGTGTAGATCTCGCTAACGCGGCGGATCTCGCCCGAGTCGTAGTACCGCTTGGACGTGAAGTGCTCCCACATGAAGAAGTCGGCCGCGCCCGAGTTGACGGCGTTGCGCAGGTTCTCAAAGTTGTTGAGAATCACCGTGTCCGAGAAGGGCTGCGGCGTGGCCGGCGTCAGCCAGCCTTGCTGGTCCGCGAGCACGAAGCCCATGATCTGGCTGCCGGAGCCGATGCGCGAGACGCCGATCTTGCCGCCCTTGAGGGAGGCGACGGAGGTGATCTCGGGGCGTTTGGCGCCGGTCGAGATGGCCCAGCCTAAGTGTTGTCTCAGTGACCGGATGCATATATTGTGAGATGGAGGTGACTTACAGAGCGGCGTGTCGACGTAGGTGCCCACGAGGCGGTAGCCTCCGTCACCGGGAGCATCCTCCTTGCCCAGGCCGGCAATCCAGCCCTCCGTCAAACCAATACCGATGTCAATCTCGCCCCCGCGGAGAGCGGTGATCATGTGGCCTGTACCGGAGGGGAACGGGACCAGGGTGGCGTTGAGACCAAAGTGCTCTTTGGCGAAGTAGAGGGGCGTGGAGAAGTGCTCCGGCACGAAGCCGATTCTAAGACCTTCGGATGCCATCTTGTTAGCCGGAAGCTGCGCCTTTGAGGAAGATGATCGTTCAGGATAGGTCGCGGCTATTATATGCAAGTCCTGCGGGAGCTAAGTAGAGCTTGGTGAAGGTGCTGAAGAAAGTGGACGCAGGTGATGACGGGATGCGGGGTATTTTCAGCGAGTGTCAGTGCGGCAGCTCTACCGCGGGGCGCGTGGGTCTTCCGGGGCTGTCCGCCGGTTGCAGGCCGCCGCATCGGGGGTTTCCTTGCACCGAAGACCGCCCGAATACCTAAACTCTGGGTTACAATTTTCGGGGCTCTTCTTAAATAGGAACATACCTCCCGCAATACGACTCGTTACCAGTGTATCAGTCTCCAATCGCTTGAAGCCACGTTCCACTTGGTGACTGCGCAATAAGATAGAATTCGTCTGGGCATAACCTTCTTTGCTAGGCTGTTTATTTTCTAGTATCTGGAAACGTGAGTTTGGGATCCAAAACAATGCCTTCGGAGTACGTTAGCGGGAGAAATATTCGACAGAGTCATCTTCTTACCTTGCCATGAGTACTCACAGTCAGTGCTTATTGACGGGCTTAGCCTGACGATAACACTAGCAAACTTCAATGACATAATTTTGCTAAAACTTCTTCATCTTACTTGGAATATGTAACTCATCTTTACACGAGACAAAAACTCCAATACGTATTAACACTTTTAAAGCTATTTATCTTTGGGTTCGCAGGACCGAATCACTCATGACGTTTGACTAACTAGAGATGTTCCGGCGTCTAGCGCAACACGTTGAAAACAAGCGAACTCATTGAGCGCTACATGAAATGCTATCCCCAACGATAGTTTGCCTAAACAGCAGCCAGAACTCCAGGGCGGCCTTCTTCCTTCTTTCCTTCTTACCTTTTCTTTCACAGTTTGCCGCTTGTGGGTGCACCGTTTTGACTGCCGTATGACTCTGACAGTGAAATATCGAGGGCCAGGATGACTCAGAGAGAAACCTCTATGGCCACTTGAGGACTTATTTGAAAGACATAACCTCGTATCCGCCCCCTCATATGACACTTTTACCATTCCAAAGCCTTCCTCAAAGCTCAAACAAATCTTTGGTAGCTCTTGGCGGACCAGGTTTTCGCACCCACCGGTATTCCTTAGAGTGCGCTTCCCACAAGCTTCTGACATTGCCACTGCCGCCCAGGTCGCAGTACGCACAAACGATGGCCGCGTCTTTGTCGATACGAATCGTATAGTATGTGTGACAGTTCCGACAGTAGCCTCGTGTCTCCTTTCGCGCATTTTCAGCCTTGCGAATATTGCGTTCGAACGAAATGTCCGAGAAGTAACTGTAGTTGAGCCGATTTCCGCGGCAAATCCGCTTCATCCACGACCAATCTGGGCTGACAAACAAATGAGAACAGATGCCTCCCGCGCAGAATTCGTCCAGTACGTCGAGGACGACTCGCTCGTAATTGTGGCGCTGGAACGTCCACTCCGTCTTCAGGAGGAACCGGCCGTTGACAACCTTTGGCGTGGCTTGGTAGCGGTGCAGGGACCGATTCATCAGCGCACCCTTTCTCAACGTGAAAGGAGCCATCATCTTCCTGAGGTACTCCTGGTTTACATCCCCTCGCCGAGAGAGCTTCAGGGCAAGTAGCACATGAGTCAGTCGCAGCTTATACAGACAATCAAACTCTCGAACTTCGCCCTTTTGACATGAAGGGACTGACCCGTGCTGAGGCAAGTCAGATGTGTCCATCCTATGGAGCCTGCAGCACACTTTGCATGGCCAGTAGTCGGGAAGGCTGTACGCAACCTCGAACCAAAAGTCGTAACGCTTTTGAAATTTAAGCCGGACTATTGCTTCGTTACAGTCTCTGGCAGTCAAAACCCTTAAAGCGATGCATGTTCTCGATAGAAGAAACCTTGCGTGCAGCGGCAGTTCCCCTGTGATCATCAGCACCAACTCTACAGGAAGTTGTAGAATCTTGGCTTTTTGATCACCAGCAGTCTTCGTCATGTTTTTGTCGGCTCGGTCCATGTTGTTTTCTTGAGTCAGGTATTTCCGTAGTAGGTCGTAATTGAGTATTGATTCTGAGCATAGTATCACTCAGTATCAGAGGTCAGTGTTGGCAGCGGCGGTACTGTCTGATGTTTGTAGGTGGGAGAACTGAAAAGCAGAGTAGAGAAAAAACGGGAAGAGATTGGCTTTCGCAGGCCAGCGAGTTGCTAACCGAAAACCAAGAGCCGACGTTCAACTAAGCAGGTGACGATTGAGGTATCTCCGAATGGTGAAGCCCACTTGGTTGAGGCACCTTGCCTGGTTGAACCCTTATGGGTTGGACGGCTGTGGCTTGGCAAAAGAACCAGTATCAAAGCCTTCTCAAAAGGGGTTTGATGTACGGGCAAATCCTTCCAGTCCGCTCGGAGACCAAAGGCCTTACATACAACAGGTCGCATGTTCAGCTACCATCGGCCTAAAAGTGGAATAACAGCTCATCTGGAGACTACAGGGAGTTCTTGCGGCGTGTAAGCCGGTTTCAATGAGGTTTGAGATCATCCTTATGGCATTTGAAAAGCCACGCCCACGAAAATTTTGTCCCACTCAGGTTTTGCAGAAGGAGAGAAAGCAGTAAACCACCTCGGTCGGCTCTATCCAGTATCGCAGTGTACGTACCCGGGGATCCGGTGCACCTGCTTTAGGAAAGCTGTATAAGCAAAGAGCTGCAGGTTGTTGGAAAGCTGCTATTCAGGGCCGACTGTGGTGCAAATCATGTTCGTCTTTGCGCGGGTGCAGTAAGGCGTGACGGAGACCTTGACGCATGTGTTGTCGACCTAAGTTGGACTAGCTAACCGGCCACAATGGTGATGTGATTCAATCACAGAGCCCAAGAGGAAATGCCACAATGGTTGCGAGGAAGCTAGACTCCGTCCTCAAAGAGGAAAGAGATATGCGCCGCCTCGATGCCAAGAAGCGGGCAGGTCAGCAGGGTCATCTGCGGCGAAATATTCATGCAGAGGTTGCTCTAATGATACCCCGAGGATGATCTGGTGCCAATTCTCAGTGGAGAATAAATTACACAAGTATCGGGGATACTTCAATTGGAGGCATGATATGTTGAGTTGTATCAATTGCTTCTTCACTCCAATTTGGTGGGGCATCATGAATGCAATTTCGCCAGTCGCTGCTTGCATGCTGCTAGCTCTGAGCTGGCTGGCTAGTGCCTCGTCTGAAGCATCGCACACACTATGGTATAGCCAACCAGCCCTTCGAGACTTCTATGAGGCCCTCCCCATCGGCAACGGTCGCTTGGGAGCCATGATTCATGGCTACACTGACAAGGAGCTCATTCGTCTCAATGAAGAATCCATCTGGAGTGGAGGGCCGATGGATAAGATACCAGCAACAGCACTCGCCGCACTGGAGCCTCTTCGAGAGCAGATTCTTGATGGACGCCTAACAGAAGCTGACCAGAACTGGGTTGCCAACTTCACCCCCGAGTACGATGACATGCGACGATACCAGCCGGCAGGGGAACTAAGACTTGACTTCAATCATACTCTGAACGAGACATCAGGTTACAGACATTCACTGGACATTTCGAACGGACTCTCGTCTCTGAGCTACGTCTTCGGCGGAGTGGAGTATACCAGGGAGGCGTTTGGAAATGGCCCAAAGGATGTTTTGGCTTTTAGGATTTCTTGCAACAACTCCAGGTCTCTTAGCCTCGACGTCTCTTTGTCAAGAGATAGAAACGTTACTGAATTGACGGCGGATGCTGCCGCAAGAATCCTCAAACTACATGGGACTGGGGAGGAAGACGACACCTACCGCTTTGCGTCTCAAGCTCAGATATTGCTTCCCGACGGTGAGCTTTGATAACATCAAGAGCCTGTTTTATGCGGCTACTAATCTCTTTGGACAGGAGTTGGCGATATCATCAGCAATGGGACGGCCTTGCACATCAGAAATGCAACGGAAGTTTTCATCATTTACACAGCCGAAACGGCCTTCAGACATCCAGATTTAACGATGGAACAATTGGAGACTATAGTCAACGACCGACTGGAAACATCCCAGGAGGCTGGCTACAAAGCAATCCAACACGAAGCCATGGAGGACTACAAGCTATATTACGACCGTACCTCAATCGACTTCGGCACATCACAAGACATTGGCACCAAAGACACAGTTGCCCGCCTTAAGAACTGGAAGCGAGGAAGTAACATTACGGCTGACCCCGAACTTATGGCGCTTCAATTCAATATTGGAAAATACCTCCTGATTCAATCATCCCGCCCTGGATCTCTCCCGGCCAACCTCCAAGGCATCTGGAACAGGGACTTTGGACCGCCCTGGGACAGCAAGTTCACCATCAACGTCAACCTGGAGATGAACTACTGGCCTGCGCAGCCCCTGAACTTGCCAGAGATTGCGGGGCCGGTGGTTGACTTTCTCGATCGGCTAGCTGTGACTGGCAGTGAAGTCGCAAAAGGCATGTATGGAGCCGACGGGTGGTGCTGTCATCACAACACTGACATCACGGGCGACTGCACGCCGTTCCATGCTATCACAATCGCAGCACCTTACCCGCTTGGGGGTGCCTGGCTCGCATTTGAAGCTATTGAATACTTCAGATTTACTGGAGACACGACATACGCGCGTGACCGCATCTTGCCGATCTTGAAGGGCGCAATGGACTTCATCTATAGCTGGGCTACGGAGCGAGACGACTGGCGGATCACGA
This sequence comes from Colletotrichum chrysophilum, assembly GCF_026319265.1. Lineage (NCBI taxonomy): Eukaryota > Fungi > Ascomycota > Sordariomycetes > Glomerellales > Glomerellaceae > Colletotrichum > Colletotrichum chrysophilum. The sequence goes on along the minus strand of NW_026517364.1, from coordinate 114,338 downwards.
ATCCCAGCTGCTCCCCTGAGAACTCTTACTACATACCAGAGAATATGACCGTGGCTGGAGAGACTACGGGGATTGATGCAGGGGCTATGAACGATCGAGCAATCATGTGGGAAATCATGTCCGGCTTTCTTGAGATATCTGAAGCTCTTAGCTCTGATGAAGGAGCTGATCGCGCCAGATCCTTTCGAGACAAGATCCAACCTCCTGTTGCGGGCTCGTTCGGCCAACTGCTCGAGTACTCCCGGGAGTACCGGGAGAACCAACCGGGCCATCGTCACTTCTCACCCCTTGTCTGCGCCCACCCGGGAACCTGGGTCACGCCACTCACGACACCAGAATATGCAGACATGGCGTACAAGCTGCTGCGTCATCGGATGGACAACGGCGGAGGAGGAAACAGCTGGGCGGTGACTTGGGCAAGCTTGCTTCACGCACGTCTTTTCGATGCGACGAATGCGTTGAAAAACGCCATGGAACTCCTATCCCGATGGGTCCACAACAACTTGTTTAGCCGGAACGGCAGCTACTTTCAGATCGATGGCAATTCTGGCTTCACGGCAGCCATCGTCGAGATGTTTCTACAGAGCCATGCTGGCGTCGTCCACCTCGGACCGGCCATCCCCCCTGCGGGTCAAGGCTTATCTAGCGGTAGCTTCAGAGGGTGGATTGCTCGTGGTGGCTTCGAGGTCGACATGACCTGGTCAAACGGGGTCGTGGTTCAAGCCGAGATTATCTCTTTGTTGGGCAATCCATTGAAAGTTCGCATAGGTGAAGGGTCAACATTCATAGCTGATGGGGTGATTGCGGGGGTTGATCCAATTAACACAGACAGGGGCCAGAAGATCAGCATTTCGCTCTTCTAGAGGGGGCAAAACAAATACTCTGAACATCAATGAAAGTACTTGCGTCATCGATAGCCATGGGCGGAGTCGCGTTGTGACACTATAAATCATGAATTTAAATCGTAGCAAGGTTGCATATGTCTACTATGGCGGAATTCGCAAAACTTTGCGTCACCCAGTCAGAAACAGGACTAAAAGCCTTCAATCCTTGATATAAAATTTCAAGCTCAGTCTTCGGTCTACTTCCGCTAGATTGACCGATTTAGTAGTAACGATCACGAGAAATCTCTTTAAAATCATCAAAGAATATGTCCGAATATCACTGCCATGAGGTTAGAGATCAATAGGCTTAAATATGGCTCGTTGGTTCAAGCTATCTTTGGAAGATTCAATGGTCCGTACCTGAGCATCTACTCAATGAATGGCAATGTTCCACTTTTGAGTGCACCTGCTCATGGTTCATGGCAGAGAGCTGGAAGTGGAATGCTGAAGCCCCATGGCCAGAATATAGCTCCATGCACGCGTCTTCAAATTTGCACTTAACCTTGATGTGTTTTAAATTCACCCAATATCAACATGGTCCCTGGGAGGGGAGTGACGCCCAATGGGCCAGTGAAATATCACAAGATCAATGCCGATGAAATGTAATCTTGGGCTCTTTTTAGAGACAAATGTGATAAGCTCGCGATAAATCACAAGAAAGTAACAGAAAGCAGCGCATTCTATTCGATTCAATTGCAATGTCAATGTGGTCAGACTACGCATCGCCGTTCTCCTCGTCGCTGGTCTCAGGCTTTTGTGCGAAGACTACATGACTTGAGAGGTGTTAGTAAATTCTGATATCGTACACCTCAGGGAATGTATAACTAACTGGTCAAAAATCGCATGAAGAGACGGATCTTGTAGCTCCTTGCGGACCTTAGCCATCATAACGAAGACTTGTTCCTTGGTATGGCCCAAGTAGTCACAGAAGAGTTTCAACGTGAACCCTTCTAAACCGTCTAGCAGCTGATACAAATTGAGCGTTCCAACGTCCTGGTAATGAGGATCAACAGGCCACGGCCCCATTGGGCACTTGAACTTGTAGTGAGTAATGCGCTGGAACCCTGCATCCGTGACCCAGCCCTTGAGCTGTGGTCCTGGCCGACTGGTTCTGCCCATCCCTTCGCAGGCATCCACAAACTGCTTGTTCCACTTACGCGTTTCGTGATCTTCGGTGAGAGTGCCGTCTTGGGAGTAGTACTGGCCGTCCATGTCTTGGAATTCGGCCCAGCCTCCAGGATTCAGATGACTACAGTGCCATCCTATGTTAGAGACGCGCTTAATGGGGCGATGATTAGCACCGACTTACTCATAAACATTCCTGACTAGCTTCGGCCAGTCTGCGATGGAAACCAGCATATGTCGTACGAAGATGAAATCATACATCTCGTCTTCGATCCATGGACTCTCCACATCTTCAACGAAGAACTTGACATTCGGAGGGACCCTTGAAGAAAACTTGTTAATCGCGTCTCTAGAAGCATGACTGGTGCTCTTTATTACCAATCAGGCTGGATAGGGCTCAAGTCGTTCCCGAAGACCTGCTTGAAGTTAGTGGCTGTGGGGAAGGGATATTGACAGTGCGACCAAAACTGACCTCCGCGTTGGGAAAAAAATCCCCCATTTCAATAGCCCCTGGATGATGATAGAGATGAGCAAGAAGGTCAACGGATTGCCTTTTCTTCAAGACACATACAGATTCCAGTACCAGTTCCTACATCTAGGATCTTATGAATCTTTTCCTTCTCCAAGGGAGCCAGATAAAGCCTATCCCCAATGGCCCTGACTACCATGTTGTGAGTGACGTTGAGTCTCTCCATTTCCAGCTGAGAACATTAAGGTTAGCAACGTAATCTAATGGCTTGCAGGCGACACAAACTCTTACGGTATCGTTGGGAAGCACATAAACTGACACATCAGTGAATATTCCCAATGTATTGATCACTCTGCACACTCACCTCCTTCCCTGAAAGAGTGGAATCTACGGCCGTATTCAATGGGGTAGTTAATTGCACTGGACACTAGCGATGCACTGTAAGAAGAACTGCAATCGGTAGTATGATCAGTCAGTGCTGCATTTTCGACATCCGCCTTTGTCCCTTACATCCTCTCGTAAATAGAATTACCATCGTCGTCAGTCTGACAATCATAAATCAGCTCTTTGCCCACCTCAGGCACTCACAATTTCAACTTCAACTGACCGGAACTTCTTCAGCAGGAGCGATCTCGTTTGGCTCAGACGCAGATGGTTCTGAAATGGTCAGAGGGGGTTCAGTTGAGGTGATGGCATTTGAGTTCGGTTCGGCAGGGATGGTCGCAGACTCATTCCTGGTTGCCTCGCCCTCATCAGTCACGGCAGGCTGGGCTGATCCTGTTGGAAGGGTTGCAGCCGGGGGGGTTGCGACAGGAGAGGCGGATGGCGAAGCTGCGGCGTTCGCGGTATTTGCGGTGTTTGCAGAGGGACTTTGGGGCTCCGCGGCCGGTGGGCCAGTCGTCGAGTCGGCCATGTTGGTTGTGTTCTCGTCTCGGTGGACGTCGGTCTTGCAGGTTCAAATTTGCAGATACGGGCCGTCGAGTGTCTCATGAAGGCTTTTGGCCAAGAAAAAGAAATAGGAGAAATACAAGAGGAAATCAACAGATCTCTGAGGAGGGATTAGTCGTCTTTTTGACGGCCATTGGCAATGTTCAGTCACGGCAGCGTCAGCGACGGGGCAGTCGTCTGCCCACTTATCGCACGGGGAACATGGGTAGGCGGGGCCGTGGTTGGAACTGTTTCTATCATTGAAGACATTCCTGCACTAGGGATTCGTCGTGCATCGACCAGGGTCAGTTGGCGTTGTCGGCTCGGGCCTACTTCCTCATCTGTTGGTCGCTGTGGACAAGTTGGGAAAACGCATGTTTGCATCGATTACCCCTCTTTGCCAAGCTAAAGAAACTCCATAGACACCGGAAGTCGCAGCCGTCTCCGTGAAGTCTGGACACCAGTTGGATCGAGTTCATTTTTGCCGAGATATTTGCGGGTTTTGAAATCCAGATTTGGCCCCGTGTGACAACTCACCACTGTCAGGCTGGCGTCAAGGTAGCTAGCTGCCTTACTAAAACAGAAAGAGAAATTTAGTTCATATTTCTCAATCGCCAGGCGTACAATAATACGAATCGTACTTTGTAAGCTCCGTGGAGACCTTCGGTCGTACGCTGTCAGCCATAGAAAATCCGCAAGACTGAGCCGCATTTGGCCAAAGATGCTGGCCCGTCGAGAAATTTGGACACGACCATAATGTGAGGTGACGCGCCGTCACATCACTTGAGGGAAAGCTCGGCCTCTTGCGGGCATTAGAGGTTTACTGTATTGAAACTCGAAAAGTTGATGTGTGCCCAATTGAGACATGAGCGACATCAGACCGGCTCTCAATCGATACGACTCATTGAAAGGTTGGAAAGATGCTGGAGGAGGAATGCAGATCCAGTTGATGTATATTCACGCAGTTTTTGGAACTCCGAAGTTTGCAAATGCAGTGGCGTTTGTGTCATTGCTCTAGTGGGTAATTCGGATGGCATGGAATGAGAGCCATGTCTCCAATTGTCATGTTGATACATCTCAGGGATACAGAGTTCATGCGCTTCGTGCAGACTTCGATGCGTATCCAACCACGGCCACGAAAAAAGCACCGGCAGTGTACGCTGTCATCCAGTCCACACCATGATTCAGTCCCCAAAATAAAACCACGGTGCAGAAGAACGTGAATATCTTGGTGCGTCTGGATATTGTCAGCTTAATTTGGTCGGTGAGGTTTGGCGTATCTTTTATCCAGTATCCCCCAAACCAGATTTCGCCCACGCTATGGAGCCCATACCAACCCCCTCCTGAAAAGAAATTTCGCAGTATAATATCCCTATACCGTTGTTTAGGAGTGCTTTCAAGGGCGACGTAGTGAGGAGAAATTCAACTTCCTTGGAAGAATATATAGAACCTTCAATGAGGCAGTCGTTCGCAGAAGCCAGGCCAGGGGTTTTCAGTAGCTTGGGCCATTGGCTTATCATCTCGAACTGAGATACCGGCAGGCCAGTTCTTCTTGTATTTCCTCTCTATGACATTTGTGGAATCGTAACCACGATCCCAGTTATTAGTCGGTATAATATCCGCGTCGCAGCCATTGAGGTCATTCTCTAAATTTTGAATGACATGTGCGGCATTGATTGGCAACAATTCTCCAGTGAGTGATCCCTCGTCTGGTGGGTGGCGGCCGACTATTCTTATCTCCAACGAAGGAACCTAGTTAGAACTGAAATACTTTGCAATCTTTTGTATAGGATACTCACTCGTGCCCATTGAAGCTTTGGAGCTCCGCAGTACCGCCTCCAGCGAGGTTGTCGTTTTCGAACGGCTTGCTGGATCGTTCTCCAGTGGCTGACTCTATCACCTGACTCGCCAACGTGAATCGGATCGATTTTGCAATCTTCTTCCTTTCCAGTGCAAAGCAAGATACACGGTGCTGATGAGAAGAGCGGATCAAGAGCTTCTCTGGTCCTTTCCCTATTAGCAGCCACTGGGTCCAGAAGTGCAGGTTCAGAGGGCTTGTTTGATCCGTCAGGAGGTGCTCGTCGTTGCCGGAGTCCTGCATGTTCCCGGTTTTCGTACTTATTCTCAGTTGCGCTGGGAACCGAAGGCGATTGGAGTTCGTCGTCGCCCGCTGATGAAGGACTATCCACAGATTGGTCTAGTACCGTTGGATCTGGGACGGCACGCGCCTCAGCCCGCTGAAAGCTGTCGCGATGGTCAATCAACCTCCTGGCAAAAGTCTCTGAGCTTGACCTCTCAGATACTGGGAGCTCAAGTCTTGCGCTCGGCTGAAGAAGCAAACCAGGCACCCAAGCGAGCACAGCAGGCACCAGCCTCGCGAAAGCCCTGCGCTCTGTCTGTCCTTCTTCAAGCTCTTCCTCTTGGGGATCTAATAACAGACCCCCATTTGGAGCCCATTGATAACGACGATCTTTTAGATGAACAGCTGGTAGATTCGCGATTTCCATGGCCGAATGAGTCATGATTGGAATGCGCACAAAATGCCGAAGTTGTAGGCCGAGAAAGATTTGAGGATGCGAAAAGAGAGCAAAGCGAACTGGAGTGGAGAGGCGTTTCAAATGCGCAGCAGTTACGGTTCCTGCCATTTGCTGAAATAAATATGTCAAAATACCTCTAACCGCCAGTTTGGTTCATGGCAGGATTATGCCTTGTGGTGCGCCTGCATGCAGGTTGGTCTGGTCGCATGCATTGCGACCCGAAGCGCGCTGGATGTTGAGCAGGCTGTTCATTCAAACGAGTGGAGATCATACAGCACCGTGATTTGTGGCCATCAGGTAGTAAGTTCATTGTCGTCGTGGAAAATAACTACTACGTCTTTCAATCCATGATGATCACGAAGAATCAGTCTTGCCAGATCACGGGACCACGCTACCAATGAGCACACTAAATACATACTTTGGGACCTCAATAGATATCTAGACTGAGATTTCACGTTAGATATTCAAAATTGGGACCCTCTGAGTCTTGGATCGGGGCACGACTATGGCCTTCTAGTTTCCTTTTGAATCTACGAAACAGTGTTCTCAGGCTGAGCTATGATCAATCGACTTCAAGACATGTTCGTCAGGAACGACAATCAATCCGTCATTTTCCCAAGATATCAATAAATCCTTGGCGTCCAAACCAGGCCAGAACAATCCCTGCCAACGCCACGTAATACGCGCCAGCTGTGTACGCTGTCCCCCAATCTCCATAGGCGACGCGGAACCCGAGGACTCCTAGGCAGGAAAGCAAAACGCCTCCGCAGCATGTTCTGGTGAAGACAAAACCTGGTTCATCTTCTGGCCACATGACACGAAGGCCTGTAAACTTGATCTGAGCAAGACCGCGAATGTGGCCAGAGTCCCGAGCTGTTGACATTTCTTCGCGGATTTCACTTCAACTCAATGATGAGCACCTAAACCAGAGGACGCCAGGGGCACGGAGAAGAATAGATTTGCGACGAACCTGGAAGATTTGACCACACCCGCAGGGAAAAGGGAGTTACCAGCTGCCAGGAGTGGGTTGTCTAAAGTAGCAGACCACAGTGGAGCGGCCTTGAGCTTAGAAACCTCCTCCAAATGTTCTAGTTGCTCCTTAATGCCACAATAATAAACCCTGTCGGGGTCGATATATTCGTCGTCCCTCCAGCCGGCGTGGCTGTGACAGTACTCGCTATGACTGGGAAGCCTAAGTCTTGCATCGTAGAAGCATCTCTCTACAACCTCGTGACCTGGGGTGTAGTCCACAGACCCGTATGCGACGACTTTCTTTTCAAGCTCCCTGATCATCTCCTCGAGGCTCACGACTTGATAAAGTCCACAAAGGTCTCCGACGTGGGAGGGATGAGGCGCAAGTGGTCGGATCTATTCAGGAGGTTAGACATTCAAGTTCGAGCTGACCTTCAATGCGTCATTCTGGGTCTTTTCGAGTAAACCTACCTCTACTAAATCAAGTCGCGGTTTCCCACGCAAAAGCGGCCAATTCCATCTGCCGCGACGGGCGTATGCAGCCTGCCGTATCAAGTTCCACTGTTTAACCGGTCGTTTATCGTTACCTAGAGATAACAGTGATATTCTGCAAAAATCCGAACTCCCGGAGCTGAGAAAGAGGTAAAGATGGTCCTCGTCGAGGCTGTCAAGCATGGGCTCAAGTGACGCATTGATTTCCTCCCAAATCAGCGCGTCAGGATCTGGTTTCTTTTCAACGGCAATCTTTCTGATGCGCTTGGTAAAACCTCTCTGATTCGTGGCTGTCGTTTCCGCCGAATCGTCAGCCACATCTGAGGCTCCTCCGTTCCTACGTCTTATCCCGGTCGCTTGCTGTCGACTCCCTGAGTCACCCATCTCAACCCCTGGATCATCCGTTCCAACCGTCTCTGCTCGAAAAGGCGTCTCGGCCCGTGGAGGAGGAGGCAGCAAGCCCGGACCCAAATGGTCCGCAAACCGGTTTTCATATCTAACTTCACGAATCCCACGATACGGATCGCGAATGTAGGTTGGCAGCTCCGGGGTTGGATTCACAATCTGCGGAAGAGCTAGAAAAAGCTTCATGAGCAGGTGAGCATCATTGTGGTGTCGTCGGCCGCGGTAGCCTATGGCCTCAAGAGCCCATCGATGGCCAGTGTTATCCAGGGCCTGCTCCCAGTCACGTTCGCCCAGACTGTGATGTTGTCTCCGCTGATGGGCGCGGGCAGGGGCGCGGGGAGCTTGTCGAGGTTTTGCAAATTCGGCCATGTCTCAATCGTGTGAGGTTTGATTTCATGATGAGCGATGATCAAGGTCCTGCGGTGGTCTCATATTTGTATGCGAAACTTCGGATGCCTGTAGGCATAGCCAGGCTATGGAAGCCCAACGGTATGCCTAGGCGGCAAAACTCGCCTTGTTGGCAGGGTCGCAGTTTTCAGACCGTCGCCTTCATTGGACAGGCAAAGCAGTAGCAAGGGGACCGCAAAAGTCGGTTATCAGATGGCCGAAAGCAGGGCTTAACAAGTATACACGCTTTTTGATTGACGACGCTGGCCCCGACGCGGCGGCCGACTCAGCGAAGCTATTTACATTACATCATTATTTTCTTTTTGATAGTACAATTGCGCAAAGCACGATGAGCCCATTGCATTCGATGCACGGCGTGACCATAGATCGGCTAAGCAGTTGCGAAAAGCCGCGCCAGCGAGGTTAACCGAAGCATTGCACAGCAGCGATCCATGACGGCACGATCCATCCATCTCCAAAGCGACGACGTGACGAGACACAATTCTCTTTGGTCATTTCTGACCTCTCTCGAGCTGTGTGAGGTGGCAACAATGGGGTTTTCGAAGACATTTCCGATCTCCATGATGCCTTCCGACGAACGCCGATGGAGACAAACAAGCCGGATTATGTCGGGGTATGGACGGGGTTGTTCATCGCCGATTCGGTGGACACGGTTACGGGAATCCCTGCCCCCGGCGCCGTGCGCTGCTCGGGGGTGTCGTGATTGCCGCGGGCGGCTTTGGACGGGATTAGGGAGCCGGCCTCCGCGGAGTGGAGAGAGCTGAAGTGATCCCGGTCAAATCGGCACGATATTTTTGATCAATCCCGCATCGAAAAAAGCGGATCACGATTGTACGAAATCGCGTCACCGGTGGTCGAGGGCGCGAAAGACGGCCGTGTTCTTTACGAAGCACTCGTCCTCCTGGGAGCGGCATCCCAGAGCTATGCGGGCGGTGCGCTGGTCGCCGTAGCCCTGCATGTCGGCGATAATTTGCGCTGCGGCGTTGCATGACATTTCATGTGGAGATGCCTGCGGGGGATGATGTGATTCTGACGGACGGGGAGGCGTCTGGCTCCTCCTGTCGTAGTAATGGGGGCTCCTTGCAGACTCTTGAAATTTCTGCTTCGGGGCCAGCTGCGTGACCCTGTTAAGGCTCGCGTTGGCAAGCATGGTCAGCTTGTCGAGCGGGGAGCTTTGCTGCACGTCCGGGGTAGGCGTCAGGGTAAGAACCGGTGGCATCAAAGCCTCGCCGTATTTCCTCTTGGTGCCGTTCGTCTCGGGCTCAGGTTCGGGCGGGAACCTCGCCTTGCTGAAATGCTCCTGCAAAGGCGGGAGTTGCGTCGATGGTTCGAGGGTGACGGGGTTGCTGAGGATGGGAGGCAGCGTCGCTGGCAGGGGTGCAGCAGGCGATGCTTTGGTATCGTCGTCGAAATTCCTCATGAAAGCGTCCGCCTGCTCGCCCTGAATGCCCGTCGGGAGAGGAACTCCGGGTGGTGCCGCTGGTGAGCCTTTGTTGTCGTCGTCAAAGGACCTCAAGTACGCCTCCACCTGTTCGCCCGAAACACCTCTGCTGGCGAGCAAAGATTTCAAGCGCGCGTTCTCGATGGACACGTCGCGGGCGGCCTTCTGCATCTGCACTGAAGCCTCGATCCCCCGCTTCTCGTATTCCTGGACCTTTCGCTGCAGCTCGTCGACAAACTCTTTATGCCGGGCGCGTGACCGTCGCTGGTTGTCGCGGATCCGGATGGCATTGGCCGATTTGTCGGTCTGGAGCTGTTCCTCGAAGGAAACGTCAGCTGATGGCGCGAGAGACGGCTGAATCGTGGCGATGTTTAGATGTTATCGGACGGCAAAGACGAGTTGGAGATGGAACCAACGACAAGGAACAGAAAAGATGGTGGTGACATGACTTACCCGTCCCCGTTTCGCCTTTTTGGCCTGCGGGCCGAAGAGGTCCTGGTAATCCTGCTCCGACGACATTGGCACCTCGTGTGTCGACCTGTCCAGATGGCGGGTGGTTTCCTATACCGTCCGAGATTCCCGGGAGAGGATGAAGATGGTGACGAACATCCGCAGGGCGGTGTGAGGGAAGAACCTGGCGATGGGCGAGGAAGCAACAGCAGCAGCAAGGAAGGAAAAAAAAAAAAAAAAAAAAAAAACAGGGCCTGCAGGGCCTGCTGAATTTTTGCTGGTGGTTGGTGGTGACAAACAAGAGAAAAAGCAAGCGTGAACCTGGGACGATGACTAATCTCGTTATTCGGCCAATCCACCGGGGCCAGTCTGAATTTTTTTCATGCTCGCGCTAGCAGCCCAGATTGCCGAATCAGACACCACGGAGCTGTGTCCGCAGTGGGGCCAAAGCTCCATCTTTCAAAACATGGCATTTTCAGCTTTGTTCAGGGACGAGTCACTCCGCCGCCTGTCACTGTCACTGTCACTGCTGTCTGTCACTGCTATGAGCTGTCACTGGGTTTTGCATCCTACAGTGACATGCTCTGCTGCTGATGACTTGTGTTCATAAAGCAGACTACATTCATACCTATCATCGCACGTTGCACAATTGTCCCCTATGCCTTTTTATGCATGGTCACAAACCACCCCCTCATCGCCCACCCATCATCAATCAACTCAACCGTCCTCGTGTCCTCACCTGAGCTGGTTCCGACAATGTGTCACTGAGGCTGCTGGTTGGACTCACTAAAATGCCATGGCCCACAGAATATCCATCTTGGTGTGGCTACCTACGGGTGCGGTATCCACGCGGCATGCAAGCCAAGTTGCAGGGATTCGTCGCGGGGAATTCAGGGTCTCGCCATCTCGATGTGGGACTGACTCCTCATATGAGCTCACGTCCTCCATACCATGTGGTTTAGAACATGATTCAAACCCTCCAATTTCATTCAAGACAAGTTTTTCATGAAGACTACAGACAATTTTGAACGATCTTAGACCCTTGATGCCAATTTTAGTGGCGTCCCTTCTCCAGCTGCCTCGCCAGATCCTGAGCAAACCCACACATCGTCAGGGTCGGGTTCCAGCTTCCTGCGGTCGGGAACAGAGCACCGCCAGTGACATACACGTTTGGAAAACCATGAACGTTATATTTTGGTCCAACTGAACTGCCATCCGATGGGTCTGAACCCATGAAGGCGGTGCTCGTCTCATGGACAATGCCTGGGATACGGATCTCTGATTGTTTCGGATGAGCCGGCTTCCACGATCCTTTGTTGGGCTCATGTTCGTCGATATGCCAGTACTCGAGACCCTCAGCGGGCGATTCGGACCCGTCCGGGGTGGCCATCTGCTCAATTGTTTGGTAGGTCGCTTCATCCATAGTATCCCAAAGATGTCGGTCGGACTTGGTGAGGGTGTATTGCAGCTTCATGTTCGTAGTCACATCCGGGTTGCTAGGGTCCATCTTAAACCAGTTCTCCTGGTTGAGCTCGGAAAATTCGCCGAGGGTCGCACACACAAAGACGACATGCTCTGTTGAGTGTTCCAGCTGCTCATAAGTCGCGGCAGCGGCGTAGTCCGGGCATTCGCGAGCCGCATCCTCTGCATCCTCTTTCGGGTGCGGGCTCTGAATAGCTGTGATCTGGACATGATACTGCTGGCCGCTGGTCGGATCCTTGCCGGCCAGATAGTGGGCGGCGATCTCCAGTCTGCGATCCTTAGGTTTGCTGCCCACAGGATGCCACTTGAACGCAGATAGCGGTGCTCGCGCAACTATGTGCGTCAAGAAATGGCCTGACACCCGCTTACCAACGGTTTTGCGGCATTCCGAGAAGCTGTTGAGGAGTATGGTTGCGGCAGGGAAAGCCTTTGAATAAGTGTTAGCTCAGAACGCGGACCAGCATCAGCTTGAATTGCTTACACCTGCACAGAGAATCACTTTCGTATTGTCGCCTTGCCATGTAATCGTTCCTCGAGTGGTTTCGATCGCATGAACATGGCCTCCATCATCGTCAACCGCACCTAGCGTTTTGACAGTGCAGTTCAGGAGAATATCGAGAGACGCCGCATTCTTGGACTTTTGCTCCTCGTATATCTTTAACAATGGCGCAGGTGTGGAAAACTTGTTGAACCGAAGGTTAGAGGTCACAGAGGCCCGGCCGACTGCAAGCTGAGCAGGCTCGCTGTATTCGGCGGTCTTGACTTCTCGTAGGCGGTCCTTCAGTCTCTGGTCAATTTCTCGCTGAAGACCCGAATACACGGAATCTCCGATCTTGTCGGCCCCTGTAACGTGAAGAAGGTCCCTAGCACGATCCCAGAACTCCGGCTTCTTGGTTGAATCGACCATCTCCTTTGGAAAGTCTCGCATGTCCTCTACCTTGGGCTGAGGAGACCAAGCGGACCAGAACAATGATCGTCCCCCAAAGAAGGGGCAAGATCCATGGCAGTATTTAAGCAGTGGATCACTGAAAGTCTTCTTGGATAGCGTCCATGGGAAGGTCTCTGATGGCCCACCCAGCACGGTTTTGAATGGGAGCGGAAGATTTTGGAAATGAGCGGGAAGCCAGAATTCTACCATCGTTCAGCATGAGAACTTGCAGCGTTGCCGCAGGGGGATCACAAACCTCCTCGCTCCAGGCAAAGAATGCGTGCGTGCGGGTTAATCGTAAGCGCTTCCTGGATGAAAGCCAGAGCAGTGCAGCCCGAGCCGACGACAACGTAGTCGTATTCACCGTCGTCTAGGATCCCGTCGAACTTATTGTTGCTAAGACAATATCCATAAGCGCTCCATGTCACAGTTTCGACCAGCCTCTACGTACTCAATGAAATAGTCCTTGGTCATGACCATGGCCGCCGTTGGAGATTGTACGCCTGGAGTTGGATACCCCCATGACTTCGTTGGCTTCGGCGGCAGTGGCGGTTTCCCCACACGGCAGTGGAAGCTCGACCCCCCATAAGAAGGGTTCGTATGCACGTTATTAGAGGTATTCATGATGATGAGAAGCAGTTGACAGAAGAATTGACCGAGTGTGAAAGAACCTCTGGCCAAACGTAAACATAATTCAGTCGTTCTAGATAGGTTTATATAGGTGAATTATACCACGTCGAGCTTTTGCGGGGGACCGTTCCCCATGTCTCATGCTGGTAGAATCATGGATGCATTTGAGCCAGCCACGAAATTCAGCTCCGTAGAACATGAGGTTCAGCTCCGCAGCACACATCCTAAAGCGAGTCTTGGCACGGGTCTGGATCCGCCTGTCTCACATAACGTACGACCATCCGATCCTTTTCATCGAGCTAGAAGTTCTCAAGTCTCGCATATTTTGGTTTCGTTGCCTCCAAGACATGGGGATTAATGGTCATCAAAATCATGAGCAACACAAATGTTAATTGTAAGGTCTACATTGCCAACGAGTTCCTTCATCGGGTATGCAGAGCAATCGGGGCTTGAAAAGTGGACATGTCGAATAAATATCCTCTCATAATGGGTAGACACAGAGTCCAGGTATCGTTTGTTTCTGTAGACTGCTACTTGAGTCGCTCCTGGCGTTGCACGTAGATCTTAATTCACCGACTCTTTGGCGAGATGCCATGTCGAATGTCGAACGGCAGACGGGAAGCTCCCGCAGGTAAGACAGTTTCTGAGGTGAACCAATGGGTAGGTTCCGTGACAGCCACCTGAGAGGTGATCTTACCATGTCTCATAATAACGAGAATCACGGTCTGTCGTCAGCAATGACCAGCTAACACAAAAGTGACTTTGATAATTCTTCACACTTTCCAAAGCTAGATAGACTATCACACCGAACTGTTTTTCACTAACACCACGTCTACTGCAGAGAAGGCGTCCCAGTATGTTCTTGCTTTAAGTTAGGGCCTCTGACTTGCTCCGTTCTCTTGAATAATTCGAACTCCGCTCACTAAGTCTTGTGATGTATGGAAAATCGGGCCTCTCTTCTGTTCTAATATTGAACACTCAAACACTCAAGCAGCCGGTTCCGTGATATGAAGTGTTACTACTGGGGATATACGTCCAGAACTTTTATTATCACTCAAGCGTCGTTGAAAAAGTGTTAGATTGTATTCACAATGTTGACTTCCAGTTCGAATTCAAGCATTTGACTGCCTTGGACAAGATGGATAACACATAATCACATTGTTTCATATACCGTTGAGGATTCATCACTGTCGCTTTTCTTCAAGTGAGACAATTTTCTGGCACGATTTGTCCTATTCATGAGTTCGCAAGGGTCTGATGAGTGTCTATGGGTTATGGGAACTTCATCTGAAGACTTCAACCCACATAAACCACAAAATGATACCTTTCATTTGGCGAGAGCCGTGAACCGTTCGTAAGAAAGGATCTCTTGCATTGTTCACTGTGATGGATTCAAAGGCATGGCTATGTATATCTTACCTAGTCGTGCCTGCAGGAGTTGCTTGATGATGGATGACAGCTGCAGTAGCGCCATCAATAGTCTCCATCTCCGCACCCAATCTGGAAGCCCAGGATACCCAGCCCCAGCCCATTACCGAGGCAGGATTCCTCGAGTACTTTAAAAGAACGACCTTGCCACCTAAACGCTATCAAACAATCGTGCATGGGCGTTCCTTGTCTCGAATAGCCGCGCAGTCTGGTCCCAGCGCACACGGCAACCATGTCTTCCGTGCCGTCTTTTCCGGAGCCGCATGCCCCTGTCCCTTTCACCTACAACGACGACCGGGCGATCCTGCCGTCGGCATCGACACACATCAGACTTCTCGAACTCTATCCCTCGTCAGGAATAGGACCTGAACCTGCATCTGCTGCTGCAATCCGAACAGACGAAGGCGACAGCGACGCCCACTTCTCGAGCCCGCTCGTGTGCGAAATCTCCAGCACCCCGGTTGCCACGCCGCGGCTATTCAAGGCACTCTCGTACACCTGGGGGGGCCCAGACAAGACGCACACCATCGAAATCTCAGGGTCGCGCCTCGGCATCACGGCCTCGCTCGATGCGGCTCTGCGACACCTTCGAAGTAGAGACGAGAAGGTCACGATTTGGATCGATCAGATATGCATCAACCAGGACGATGCCGCGGAGAAGACTGAACAGGTTCCGCTGATGACGCAAATCTACAGCAAAGCGCAGCAGGTCCTCGTGTGGCTCGGGCCAGCGCAGGACGAGTCTGACGCCCTCATGGATTGTTGGGAGGAGATCGGGCGAGGTGCGCGCGAGTTGGATATCGAGAGTTACTTCAACAGAGAGCGCTTGCCACTGCTGAGACCTCTGCTGGAGAATCGTGACCCGGAGGATGAACTGACGAGGAGATTCCAAGCTCTGATTGCCAAAGCTCTGCCCATGGTCACTAAGCTTCTTCAGGCCGTCATAGCCTGGAACGACAGGCTTTGGTTTGGCCGAGTATGGATCATTCAGGAGCAGGCCCTATCCCCTGACACAGTGTTTGTGTGCGGCTCAAAGGTAGTGGATGTTGACCTGTTTTTTCTGGCTGGAATGATATTCGACCACTGCTTCGGTAGAGTTGCTGAGCAGAATGAGCTCCCTCGACAACAGCACCAACTCCTTCTCACTGCTCAAGATCGCCGTGTTGGCCCCCTATTGGCCATCCGCCGTAGACAGCGCAACTACGTCAAAGGCGCGGGGCCCGGAGATGATCTCTTCCACCTCCTGAGAAAGACATACATCGACGGCAACGCCCAGGCGACCCTCCCCAGAGACAGGATCCATGGTCTCCTAAGCATCGCCGTGGACGCAGATCGCCTTGGCATTACCCCGGACTACAAACGCCCAGACTGCCATCCCACCTTCGTCGAGACAGCCCGCGCTCTCATCCAGGCAGGTCGCGTCGAGATCCTCTCCTTCTCGCAGATGCCAAAGGACATTGACGGCCTGCCGTCCTGGGTCCCGGATTGGCGACCCGGACTGACTCGCTCCTTCACGGCCATCTACGACGATGCCGAGAAGTTCCTTACGGCTGCGGCGGGAGACAGCACTGTCGAGATCGTGCACACGGACGACTCGTCTATGCTCGGGATATGCGGTTATGCAGTCGACATAATCGAAGAGACGGGTGAGGTATGGGAGTGGGAGGAAGGTCACGCGGCTCGCGCGGCGCATCTCCAGACGATCAAGGCCTTTTGCGAGAAATCAGCCGCAAAGAGCCTGCAGCATGGTGTATACGAAAGTCAAGAAAGGCAGGATGAAGCAGTGTGGCGGGCGCCCATTGGTGACCTGTACTGGACCCTAACAAGAACCTACCACAGAGCCAACTTGACCGACAAAAGCGACTATGAAGACTGCATAAGCGTCCTGACAACCCTTACCGAGTACGAGACGCTCACGCCAGAAGACCGGCAGGAGCGCTTCGAGGAATTCTTCGCTCGAAGCCCTGGCCAGGCCATGTACGGCGAAAACATGGACAAGATGACGGGCAAACGTCCCTTCACGACGCGGCGGCAGGGTTACGTGGGCATGGGCCCGGCCGACGCACGTCCGGGCGATGTGGTGGTGATACTGCTCGGTTCTCGGATCCCGTACGTCCTGAGACCGTCCGGAGATGGGACGACTACGAGGCAGGAGAACACGTATCGTTTCGTCGGGGAAGCGTACTGCGATGGTGTGATGTATGGCGAGGTGTTAGTTACTAAGCGGGTGCCAAAGACCACCTTCTTCGTGGTCTGATTCTGGCTTACAATTTCACAAAACACAAAACACACACACACACACTGGGAGGGGGACAAAAAGGGGTCAGAGCAAAGTGTTTTAGCGGGGATGACTTGCATTCTTGTTCGTCAAGTGTTTCTTCTAAAGGTGTCCTGTTCAGCCGTCCAATCTGGCCCAGCCCTAAACCTCTCGCTCCCCCAGTCTATGTGTGCCCAAAGTCTATCAAAGAAGCCCCAAAACTGGTATGAATGATGATGATCCAATGCCTCGTGCGCAAAAGTTACAAAAATGAGTATCGAACAAACGGGAGTAAAGACCGTAAAGGGTATTCAAGGAAAAGAGAATCCATTCTTTGAAAAAAATGAGACTACGCTTGATATGAGCGCGCGCGCTATTGTTGTTCGTTCCACGCTGGAATATGCCCCTAAAAAAAACCAAAGATAAACACACACATGATTAAAAATGACGCCGCCTCTCGCTCGTTTTTGGCCAGAGCGGAAATAATTTGCAAAACCTCCCAGAGTCAGTTCTGGCGCTATGAACATTTGAAGCATGAACAGTGAGCCACCCTGGCCCACGACTGCGCAGGCACACATCCGTAGATCCGTGCCACGATTATCCTGGTAACCTTTTTTCTCGTTCCAAACCTCGTGTTTTTTCTTTTCTCCTCGGTGAACGCTCGGTGAGCTGTCCAGCCAAACAAACCGCTTCCCACCGCTGTTTCCTCCTTTCCCAGTGATGAAAAAGATGTGAAGACGGTGTGAGTTTAGTGGTCGTTGAAGTCCTCGTCTCTCATCGTGTACATGATGTCTTGGATGACGACGGCTCGGACGTGGTGGTAGAGGACGAAGAAGTAGGTGCCGAGGAGGACAAGAGACATGGCGGTGGCGAACCATAGAACGGCTTCGTTGCCCAGCTGGTTGCCGATAGTGATTGTCGCGAGCGTGAAGCCGGTGTTAGGGAAGACCATGGCCCACCATCCCAGGTGGAAGTAGACAGGAGGGGACGAGACGACCGCGATGATGGCGATGCCGAACCACCAGGCGGCGAGGGCCCAGAGGAAGATGGCGCTCATGAGAGCGATGGTCCTGATGATGCCGACATCGATAAGAATGCCATCACGGTCGGGGTCGAGGTTGTTGGGGAGGCCGTTAGCCATGCCAATGAGGGCGAGGGCGGTGAAAGCCGGCGGGCCCACGTTCATGAACAGACCGGGGCGGTGCTCGCGGTTGGGCAGGCCGGCGGACATGAGGCGGCCGACCATGTGGGCGTACATGAGGACGGCAACGGACAGACCAAGACCCTGGCAGGTGAGACCGGCGACGACGATGGGGACGGCCGCGATCTCAGGCTGAGTGTCGGCAATGACGGAGGCGATGGTGCCTGAAAGCATGATGGGGAAGATGGGAAGAATCCACGTGGGCATCATGGTCTGCAGACCGAAGTTGTGCCTGGCGAAGACGAAGCTGTACTGGCCGATGGCCAACATGAGGGTGACAATGACATAGCCCCAGAAGGCGACTTGGATGGCCCAGACGAGGGTCTCGTCGTTCTCGGGGATCGCGTATCGGTTTGTACTCGTGATGAGCGTCGCGATGGAGAGGAAGAACGTGGGGAAGAAGAAGCCCTCACGCTCATGAGTCAACGACTTCTTCATGTCACCGGGGTACAGGAAGAATCTCGCCAGCATGGCTGAGCAGACGAGGACGAAAAGGATGATGTTGATAACGTAGACGACCGTGCCGATTTGCCTCAGGCCGGGGAACTGGTGAGGCTGGGCGAAGATGAGTAGCGAGAGACCGCCCGTGCTCATCGTGAGGGTGTACCATGCCCAGGTGAAGTGGTGCAGGCGAGCCTTGAAAGCCATCCGTGGTCTGTTGGGGTCGTTGATGTCGATGTGACCATGCTCACCATGGCCGTGACCGTGGGAGGCGCCCTTCTCGACTACCGGTGTGATGGAGTTGCTGTAGCCCTCATCCTTCTCCTTACCGTGGCCGCGCTTCTCGTCGTTGAATGTCAGGTCCAGTGGTGCCAGCTTGGGGGAGTTTGGCCTTGATGTTTGCCATTCCGCTGAGTTCTTGCGCGTCGACACCTCTGATTCGGTCCAGGCCGAGTGTTGGCCCGGGTGGACTGGATCCCTTCGATCCATTGTGTGTGAATGTGTTGATGTTTTAAGGGTGTTTTTTTTTTTTTTTTTTTGCAGTTGGTGGATGCTCGCTCGCAGTGTGATTTCAAATCGGACCGGTCGAAGCAGGAAACAGGTTGAAAGACGCACGCCGAATCTCGCAGAGAATAAGTCGTTCGCTCGAGAGTGAGTGTCGAGAGTTGTTGTGAGATGTAAGGAAACCGGGTAGAGGTGATGAAAAGAGAAGTTGACGATGGTGGTGACGGGGGAGGAAGATAAATGCAAACAGAAATACAACGGAAGAAAAGAACTTGATGTCGCTGACAAGGGGATTCCAGCTCCGGAGGGTTGTCTGTGAAATTAGGTCTCGGACGGGATGATATATCTCGGTGGCTCGAGAGGTCCCAAGTCTTGGGAGGAAATCAGACTAAGCAAGGGCTTCTTAGAATAGCTACACTTGACTTGGTTAGCAAAACGGGGTATCAGTCCGGTGGAGCCAGTCCGTCTGTGAGTGAAGGTGAGAGACGTAGAGGGAAAACAAAAATACACCAAAGTGTGTGCGTATGAGACGAGACAGGTCCGGTAGATGGAGATGTGTGGTTCTGGGCACCCTTGTTTGAGGGGTTGGAGAGCCCGACTGGAGCCGACTGGAGCCTTGTCTCTCTTCCTCCCAACTCTGTTCTTCCTACTGCTTGCGTGGATGGGTGATGTGGGTGCGTGAGGTGTGTACTCCCTCCCCCCCCCTCCCCAGGCGTTTGCACGAATGTAGGGCCCTCTGTTGCGTCAGCCAGCTTCTGTGCGTACGAGACAGCAGCAACGCTCAGCGCCTCTTCAGATACCAAATTTGGGCTTGAGGCAAAAGTTAAGACGGGAGACCCGCTTCACGACACCATAGACACACACCAAGGGTTGTAGAGTTTTGGATAGCCGCGTAGTGTGAGAGGGATGGGCGGACGGGATCCACTGATATGAAGATCCAATGCGGCGGCGATACCGCGCACAGCGGGTAACATATGGTTGCGTCGACTCTTTGGCGGCAGGCCGTGAGTTGGCTGTGGGCAGAAATACATGGCTGTAGGAATACCAAGACTGCCATGCCTTGCCCAGCGCTACGTACCCGTTGAGGCTCTTTGGGAAGAAGGAAGAACGTGGGCGGGCTGGCGTTTGGGTGGCGGCCCAAGGAAGATACCCCCACGGCCCTGCACAGGGTGACCCAGTTGGGCGACGACGGTTCGCCAGAAGAGGAAGGGGGTTTTGGATACTCATGCCAGGGGGCCGGCCTGTCTCTGGGTCCCCGGCAGACGGCGGCGCGATGGCAGGCAAGATGCAGCAAGATGGCGGTTGAAGAGCAGGTTGAGGGCGTCTACCGTCTCAGCCCACTGGGGCTTGCTGCTGAGTGTAGACGCATCTGCAGGCCAGAAGGTCGCGATAGTGACGGTTCCGGCAATGATTGTACACGGCCGCGGGCGAGAGACCTCACGACGGTGTCAAGGGGCAGTCCCATCAGTGTGATGTGATACAAGCCGCGAGGTATTTTGGGGCCCGAGGGGTACTCCTGGATCACGACCGTCACGGTCTTGGGCGAAGACAGCAGTTCGGGCGCAGCCGTGCCAAGATGCCAAGAAGTGAATATGTGCCAAGGAGGAAGAAAGGCAAGGAAAGTTGAAGACTTCAAGACAGGAGACGGTCCAAAAGGCCAATCGGGGGGCCGCCAGGGACACCAGGGCCGCGCATCCCTCGCGGTCTCGAGAGGGCCGTGCTGGGAAGAGATTTTCCTTCCTTCATTCATTCTTTTGGGCTTCCTTATCTGAACAATGGTCCATGGGGGCCATCTCGACGTCGATCACCCACGCACGGTAGGCCGGAGCACTGCATGGATTTGAGAATCGGTCATGGTGATGGGGGGGTGACGCTGCTGCTGCTGGACGCTCAGTGTTCGGGGCTTCAGGGGTGCAGGGGCAGGCAGGGCCCTGTCATTGTTATGAATCGGGAAATATTAATAGCCCGCCCATGCATATGCCTGTTCAAAGCTTGCTTCAGGCGGCTGGCTGGAACACTCTGCGCGCCTGGTTCTGTTCTGCATCGCTGCGACTGATCGAATCGTCGAGATACGACAGAAGGGTAGAGGCCTGCTGCAGGATGTTCTCAGCTAGTGTAAGGTGAAGAAGATGAAGCAGGTCTAGGAACACCAAAGACTTCGGATCCTGGCGGAAAGGCGCCTGCGCGCGCGTGTCTTGTCTCTTAGCCTCGACTAACGCACGCTGCGGACCGCTGCCTCCCTCCCGTGTGTGTGATGTATGCCTGTGTCAACGCCACACACTGCTGCTTCGTCAAGCCTGTGTGAAGAACAGCCAGACCGACGCACTCTGTATGGAAAGGCGAGAGCCAAAAGGCGCACGGGGGACCCCCGGCTGTCCGAGTCGGGACATTCGTTTCACGATCGGAGCTCTGGCCGCCAAGAGATGGGAGGACCCGCCTTGGACCTCGAAACACGCTGGTGAGAATGAGGCAATGGATGGCATTTTCTCTGGATCGCTGACTCTGACTCTCTGATGCTGATGCTGTTCCTGCACGCGCCCCCCGGCATCGTGGCAGGTCGTGCAGAGGATAGACAAGAGCCAAGCCGCGCCTCAACAATATTGGATATCTGCCAGCTCGTGTTCCTGGCCTTGGCTTCACGTCTTTTGCAGATATTCGTAATGAACTGCGCACGCCGCCAAGACCGCGCTCAGCCAGTCGTTCGTTCGTGTTCCCATGGATCTTCAGTCTTTACTGCGTACGCTGTGTGCTGTCACTATGTCGTCTATACATTCATCCGGGCTGTCGATTCAGACTGTCCGCCTCGTCCTGCCACGACGACGCGCACGCACGCACGCTTCAACATTGCAGCCGCGAGACAGACGGGCAGGTTGCAGCTGAGAAGACGTCAAAGACGCACATCGTGTATCCATTGATAGGCGCAGCCGCAGCAGTAGCAGCAGCAGCAGCATGCCAGCAAAACACACAACCAAACACTGGCCTCGATCCACTTGCGCTGGGCACGATAATGTGTCGGAAAACACAGAAAAAGATACAGTACAGACAGCTACTGCGCCAGAGTGCCGCCGGAGCGTAGCATTCAGCCCGTAGAAGGCCTCTCTTCGGTGGTAACGATCTCTTGCGTGCGCCGTCGATGGACGGTTCAGGGGACCGGTGCCCACCGGGACGAAACACCGCTCTGGCCGGACATGTGAAGAAAACGACCAGGTGCCGCGATAAGGAACCAGGGACGCCGCCACTTGAGTAAGAGTCCCACGCCCTGTTTCTTACCGTCTACATCCCGACTTTCACACACACATCTACACACATCCTTCGCTTCCCGTTGACGGCTCGGCTGTCCCACCCGTCGAAATTGAAATAGAAGTCAAAAAAGAGGGTCCCGTGCATCCCGTTGTTCCCCCTAATTGCCTCTTCAGGTAGCCTCCCGGTCGCTGATGGCTTGGGTTGGGCTGTCTCGCAGGCCCTGTGGTCGCTTGGCCGAGCCGCTGGTTCCAGTCTTCCCAGTTGCATTGTGGTGGACAGCAGCAGCCCTCTTCGGCTTTGTTGAGAAGGACTAGAACAAAGCTGGGTTCACTTTGTCTCGCTGCAGTCTGTCGTCACAGGTCTTGGTCTGATGTCCCTCCCTCGTCCACTGATCGACGCCTGGAATCTCCAAAAACCCGTGCCGTTCGAGCCTATTTCAATGAATTGTCATCAGCTCTTCGACCACATCGCTGATGACTGAGTAAGATGATCGATGCTGACAAGTCGCAATCACACACACACAGACGGCCGCCACAAAACGTGGTCTGGCTGTCTTGGCCCTTGGGCCGTCCATCCGTCCTTCCGTTAAGCCACCCGCCATCAGATCTTCGCTTTGCGTATGTGTGTATGTGTGTGTACGTGCGACCGCAAATCATATCTGACCCTTTAAAAACAGAAGGTGGTGGCTTTCCTATGCACTCGGTGTGAGAGGCTAGACTAGAATACCACCACACGATGCCGGGAGCACCGCCAGCCCGTTGACCAACAACACAACTGCGAATTTGGGACGAAAAGGCTCACTGTCGCTGTTTGTTGGACCTGCAGACGCTACGTCGAGGATGCTAAACGTACAAAATCCCGTTACCGCCCGTTTCTATTCTCGTGAATTCTTGGCTTTTTTGTCTCTTATCCACAGAACGTGCCCACAGTCCTATCGCGAACGAAGCCTCAATGATGATGCAACCGTCCCCTCTGTTTGAACCCATCTCTCCCCGCCTCGAACAACTTGGCGTTCTGCATCTTCTACTGGATACTCCCCCACCAAACTAATTGCGCGGCGTTTCCGCGTTTCTACTAAGCCTCCCATCACGACCCAATCAAAGAGATTCCTCTTCAGGAAAGCCAAGATGATGCATCACAGCTTTCCATGTTGTTTAGCTCAACACTAGCCTGGGAAACCACAATTTCAAAACGCCCAGCCGGGAGAGGCCAAAGGGGAGACACAAGAAAGTGAGCTATGCTACGCTACAGCAACATGTCGATTTGCATCGCTTGCTGACTTGGCTTTCAATAGGGCGCCGGTGAGAGCAATCCGCATCATCCCGGGACACGGTGGGAACTCTGCTCGACGGGTGAGTCTTGGCCAGATTGGGTGACATGATCTACCGCCGAGGGAAAATCCCCATCAAAAATCTGCGGCCTACCGGACGGGATACCGCCTCTCGCAAGATGAGATCCGGCTCCTGGCATCTGCGCCGCAATCGCCAAGCGTCCCTCGAAACGCGCGAGCAGCATGACAAAAGCCCGTCGACGATAAGCGTCTTGCTGCTATGGGTCCAGCCCATCCGGCTGCATCCACTGCCGTGCAATGCGCCGCCGCCGGCCATCACCCACAACGATTGTCCGTCCGTCTGCATCTACACCGGTGATAGGCAAACCAGCACACATCACACACACATCACACAGCTATTAACCTGCCCGTCGCGGCCGCGGACACCACCTCTTGGCGAGACCCTCTCTTTCGTTCCCATCTAGTGAGGGAAGGTTTCTCTTTGGAAATGAGTGCGCACACGTGTGAGTGCATACAACCAGAGTATTGAACTATCGACTAGGCCCAAGAGACAAAGAGCACCGCCCCCTGTTGATCGTGATGGCGATGGGCATTATCGCCAAGACATCGCCATGTCCACCGCCACGACCTCATTTGACGACAACGTGGGCGGTTGGCTGGTCGATTCGTAAAACCTGCCTTGTCGTCCTCCCCTACAGGCTACACCTCCCCCGGCGATGTCTTTCTTGATTCATCACCGCCCACCCCTAAACGCTGTGACGCCTGCCGTGTCTACACCGTGGCATCCTCAGTGGAGAAACCTCTGGTACGGGATAGTGGTATTGCTATGGACCAGCGCAAGACATGCACAGTTGCAGATCAGCCGTCCAAGTGACATTTGCCCAGAATTCGATTTCCCTACCTTCCTTTTTCCCATGCCTATTCATCGTCACTCGTTTTCGTGAGGGAGATAGCTAGAAAGTCTTGGCCGTAGGGCGTCCCGCGGGATACCGGGACAAGACGCTAAGTGATCGTGTTTGACGCCTTTCTCCTCCGACTTACTCGTACAATGCCTTTGTTCAACGCATGGAGCCTCCAAAGCATCGACATCGACATTCCCGGCAGGCTAGCTGCGTTGAACGTTTGGTTGAGGAAAAAAGAGGGTATCCGCTATTTCAAAAACATGCAGTGCTCGAGACAGCGAACGTTGGACCGAAAGACAGCCCGAAAACCTCCGACACGGCCACAAACCGGGTTGTTGCTAACTGCTGTCGCGACACCTTGTCAATGGGCCTGGGAAGAAAAAGCACATGTCGCAATCCACACAACCTTGATGCCCGACACAAGCCCATGAGTCAACATCAGCGTAAATCCATGGATTTCCCAACGGCGCACGCACCAAAAGGCACCGGGGCGCTGGTCCGGTTGGCACCTCCGTCGTCCCAAGAACAGCGGCCCGCTGTCTTCGGAGCGCCGGGGCCTCAGATAAATCACGAACAGGACGAAAAGACTTTTGGGTTTGGTTTGGTTGGGTTCATCGTCGCCGCCCCTGAACGTCTAGCAAAATTTTTATCTCTAGGCTTAATCTGGTCTCTTCTTTTGCGAACAATCTATCGCGACATGGGAATCTATCATGATGCAACCGCTGAGAGCCTCAATGTGTCCAATCGACGGGAGGCCTGCAGTGTAACCAATTTCGGCAGGCCCGGTACCTGGCAAGCCAAGAGTGTTAGATGCACACCGATAAGAACTTGGCAAGTGCTTGTCTCTGGCGAATGCACCGCAGCCATTTGGAAGATGCCCAACGACCCATGGAATCACGGTCTTGCAATATCAAAGAAACTTGATGTGAAAAATTTTCTTCACGAGGCTATCGTGTTCGTAATTGTAAGTCCTGTAGCCCTGGAGTTGTGATATTGGGTGTTCGGTGCTTGAGCCTCACCGCCAAAAAATGCGCTTGGTGCAGCATTGACTCAGTCAAAAACAGCGACATGTGAAAATCTACAACCACAAAATCTGCCCGGCCACATCACCGCCCGTTCTATTTTCCCCGACCGCGGACTCTGCTCGTCTCAGAAGACAGTCCGGGGAACTCCAGACTCCGGACCCATTGGACAGAGTGCAAACGCCCGGCGCTAGTTCATCACAAAACCGGCCGGGACCCCACGATAGAGACTAGAACACACCAAAACGCCGTCACAAAAAGGAAGGAGACAGCAAAAAAGGAGCCAAACTACACCAAAGAATGAAATTTTTCTTCGCGATAAGCTAGAATAGAAACAAAACCGCAACGGTGGGAACAAGAAGCGAACCCCCACCGTCCGCGCCCCGACAATCCGAAACGGCAGACCCCGGGCCGGCCTGTCTCAAGGAGTTGACAACTCAGATCCGCGGTCCCCACTATCCAGCAACCTGTCCGCAGAGGTTGCAGACGTTTCAAACTTATTATTGGCTCAGCACGCAGCGAGAGAAGGCCTACCGTTCCTTTTGGTTCGTGTACATGTAAGCAGCGTTGCTTTTTAGGTGGTATCCAATGATATCTCGTAGTTTCGATGTCCAGTTGTGACTTTGTAAGTCGCAGCTATTTCCAGATATCTAGATGACAATGGACGGAGGTTGAAGGACACCGGTGTGTCTTTTTCGGCCTGGCTGTGAACATCACGAAAATTTCTCGGGTGCTTGCGAATACATCTACAAATTATAGTTTGCTTCGCCTTCAACCATCCAGGAGGAATTCTGTATAAGCTTCTCTGATTTGGTCGCGGTTAGAGTAAACTATACACGCCTTAGGGCCTAGACGGACTTGGCGATCCATTTGATCATTCAGCTCCGAATACATTGGTCTCGAGGGTAAAGTCTGGTAGCGATGAAGCTTCTGTACAATACAGTATTAAACCTACCCCTGAATCACTTTGCCCATCTTTTTTAGGCTCTCGATCTCGTTGTGGCTCCGATTGTACGCCTCACATTTTTCGTCCCCTCTGTTGAACCTCTTGGCATCCGACGGCCTAGCCGCCTGCCAGTAGTATCCGCACTCTCTGATACACCAACGCCTCTTTCTTTAGAACCATCTGTAAGAGGAGTGTGATAGAATGCCTCTGACACCTGAGCCCCTAGTCCGGGGGCCCGAAGAGGTCTTGAACAAGCCGTTGGGACTGGAGAATAAGCAATAGTACCGACGATCTCTACAGCTCGGCACTCAGGAACGGCGTTCACGCTGGGCAATCAAGCCTCTCTGGGCTCTCGGCCTGCGTCACGATCCGGTGCGTTCCGAAGGTCGAATATCTCTCCGTACGCTGACACTAGTGCCTTACCCGGCGTCGCTTATCCACATCACAGTATCACAAAGCAAAGATAAAGGGGCCCAAGCAACGATTTCCATTCTGTGATATACCATACATACTATACAACCTAACTAATAAACCTCACACCGTTCATACACAGCGGCCCGCCTGGACATATTACCACAATTCACAAGTGGGCTTATTGCTCTTGCACTGGAAGCTGTCCCTGAACTCGCGACTGTTGGCCATAGTGCCAAGAATACGGGCCCACTTGGGTGCGTGAGGGTCGGTGTAAATGCGGTTGATGGCTGTGTCCTTGCGAGACTTTCCGCACCACCAGTTGGAGTAGGTGACGAAGAAGAGCTGGTCTTGAGTGAAGTGCTCGAGACCAGGCAGGTTCTTGTTGGGCTTCTCGTGAGCACGGCGCTTCCAGGCCTGGAAAGAGGCGGAGAGGCCGCCGGCGTCGGCAATGTTCTCGCCAAGGGTGAGGCGTCCGTTGACGTGGAGGGGCTCGTCGTCGGGGCCTGGGACGGTGAAGTTGGAGTACTGCTCGATGAAGCACTCGGCACGCTCCTCGAAGGCCTTGACAGTGTCGTCGGTCCACCAGTCAGTGTAGTTGCCATTCTGGTCGTAGTGACGACCAGTGGAGTCGAAGGCATGAGAAAGCTCGTGACCAGCGACAGAGCCAAAGGCGCCGTAGGACATATAGGCGGGGACCTCGACGTCAAAGACGGGGAACTGCATGATGCCGGCGGGGAATACAATCTCGTTGCCCGGAGGGTTGTAGTAGGCATTGACGGTCGGGACTGTCATGCCCCACGACTCCCTGTCGACGGGCTTGCCGAGGGCAGACCACTCGTCGCTTACGGCAAAGCTGCGAACCTCCAGAGCGTTCTGGAAGAAAGTGTCGGGGTTGACGTTGACTGATTCGTAGAACTTGTTCAGGCTGGGAGGGTCCATGATATCAGGGCTCTTGGTTGGGTAGCCAATCTTCTGGATGATGTTGTGGACCTTGTTGATAGCCTTCTTGGTGGTCTCCTTGTCCATCCACTTGGTAGCCTTGAGCTTCTTGGCGAACTCGGTCTTGATATCGGTGATGATGGTGTCACCAAACTTCTTAGCCTTCTCGGAGAATGCCTTCTCAACGAAGAAGCGGCTGAGAATCCAACCGACGCCATCATCGACCTGGCCAACGCAGGTGCGCCATCTCTCAGGGGCAGACTCGGGGTCCTTTCCGGCGAGCTCATTGACAAAGCGACGGTAAGGCTTAACGGCGTCGGCGTCTACGTAGCGGGAGAGGGACTGGACAGCCTTCCAGACGAAGTAGTTCTGGATTACCTCCTTGTCGGTCTCGGCGAGAATGGTGGTGAGCTCGGTCATGTACTTGGGTGCCATCACAATGACACGCTCCACCACGAAGCCCTCGGGAGCCAGGCCAGCGATGAGAGCCGTGAGTTCGATCTCGGGCGTGAGGGCAGCAGCCTCGTCAATCAGCATGGGGTTGTAGTATTTCTATTAAAGTTAGCAAACATGTTCTTTTTATGAGACGTGGAATACTTACCGTGACATCTTCCCTCTCTTCAGTGCTTGGCGAAGCAGCAGCCAGCAACTTCTCAAGATCAATGACCTTGGCGAAGTTGTCCTTGTTGTTGTCGGGGTACAGGTTTCCGAGAACCTCGACCGCAACGCTGCGGTACTTCTCGACAAGCTTGTCGTCCTCGTAGCGCTCCTTGGATGGGAGACCAAGGCTGCCTGGCGCCGCGATGGAAACCACAACCGTGTCGGGATCTCTGTCATCAGCACCAGTGCCACTTGCAATGAAGGCATCAACGCCGTATTTGGCGAGGAGCAAGATAGCGTCCTTCGTCGGCTTAGGTTCATCGTCCTTGGCGTTCGCGAGAGGGTAGGCCTGCTTGATCTGGTCCAGAATCTGGGTCAGAGGCTCCAGCCCAACTTCCTTGATCTTGTCCTCATTGATGCAGGCGTCGTAGACAGCCTTCATCTTGTCAAAGTTCTCCTCGTCGGCATCCTTGTCGCTGGAAAACAACCGCATCGGAGAGAAGGAGGAGTGCTATTGGCATTGTTAACATCGCCGCCCTGCTTGAACTGGTTTTCTCCCTTACCTTGGAGTCCTTGGGGTACGGCGCCTCAAGGATGTGGCGGAGGAGAAGCTCCGAGTTCTCCGACATGATGGTGCCGGTGAAGGCATCGCCCTGGTCGGAGCGGAGGTCGTGGCGGTCGCGCCATCCGCCACAAACAAGCTCTTCAAAGTCGTTGCACGGGTCGAGCTCCTTGTAGTCGGGAGACAGGTTGTATAAGATCTCGGACGCTGCGTGAACACAGGCGGGTGTCATGCACATCTTGTCCGCCTTGTCGGCGGCGAAGTGCTGCTGAGCTACGGAGATGGTGTCAGCACGCAACGCTGAATTACGCCGTGGAAAATACCCACCATGCGGAACGCCATAGTATAGAAGACCGGCAACGGCGCCGAGAACGAGGACCTTGACGGCGCGTTTGCCGGCTGAGCAGCGTCCGGCATACGGGCAGCGCTGCTTCGGCCTCACGGGCTTGTGGGAGACGAGAGGCGCCTTCTCCGACATGATGGCGCTATCGGGAGACGGGACCTTTGTTTGATTGTAGATAAGCTAGTAGAGCGATAAGACGATGGACGAACCCAGCCAGCTGAGCATCGAGATATGATGGAGGAGAGAGATTGGTTCGATGGGGCTGGCTTGCATGCGGGTGGATGGAGGAAGGGAGAAATGGGAGTGGGCCGATGCAGCTGACGGAGCTCGGAGCTTGGAGCTTTGCTTTGGGGGAGCTTGAGCTCGGAAAGCTGGGGGAGAGGACCCAAGACTGTGACCCTGCGGAGGCGATGACGCTTTGATGTGGAGAAGCAGCTACCTGCTTGTGCTGTGCAGTGCAGTGTTGGAGCTGCGGGTTGGCGGGGGGACTTTCGTATCCGAGACTTTGTGCCGTGCACAATTTGTGCCACCGTGCTTGTACTGCGACTTGCACAACTTCACAGCTCTGACGGGCCTGTGCACCGGGGAAATCCCGCCCAAGTGCCGCTGCTCCGCCGAACCTACTTACTGTGCTTGAGTCTGGCCCGAGTTGTTTGACATTTGAAGGCATTTGAAGTTAAATTTGTGAAGGAATCACTTGTTGAAAATGCCCAAAAATTGACTACTAGATTCGAATGTCTCAAGTGAATAGGTTTTGCTAACTGAAAAGGCTCTGTAGAATGAACATGATGCCTGGCAATGAAACAGGAACATAATGATTCTTCAAAATCATTACCACAGGTTACTTGTACGCACCTCACTGAAATTCACATGTTTCTGATGCTTAGGCTAAGCCTGTTCCTGCACTAGTATAATTCGTGCGTGGGTAATAGTGTCTGGTTCGCAACTTTGAGTAGAGAAGATACTCGTAATCGTGTCTATGTAGGCTCACAGCCTCACTCAAATACTAACTCGACATAGGTAATATGAAGCGGCCAAAGTACAGCCCGTTGGTTTGCTCTGACATAGACATGTCAGAGCTTCTAAGATGGAAAAATTCAGTTAACGCTCCAGCATCTCTGGGCCTTTCTCAGGCCGGATATTTCCGTCGTGA
The DNA here is from genome assembly GCF_026319265.1 of Colletotrichum chrysophilum. Taxonomy (NCBI): domain Eukaryota; kingdom Fungi; phylum Ascomycota; class Sordariomycetes; order Glomerellales; family Glomerellaceae; genus Colletotrichum; species Colletotrichum chrysophilum. The sequence continues at coordinate 83,942 of NW_026517364.1, read as the reverse complement.
CCCGTGACATTATCTGGACGTTCGCGATCTCGGAGTCAGTTTGAAAGCCGATAATCCATACATCGGCAGCTCCGATAACGGCAAAACCATCATGTGTTCTTCTGAGTCTGAATCATGTTGAATATCTGGTAAGATGTCCTGTGTTGATTACGGACAAATGTCGCTTTGGTGCGTGAAGACGTACGCCAAGCTTTACCCCACGCTGGACATGATGACGACCGGAATACCCCTCACTTACGACCAATCCTTCGACGATATAATTTGCAGTTAGTACAAAAGAGACTGGGACGGTTCTCCGCTATTTCTCGTTACATTACATGAACGCTATACAAGATAGGAAGCTGGGAGCACGTCACGCAAGCATGATAAGCCGGAAAAGCAGTCATCTTTTGACTCTCGCCCGGAAAGCCCATTTCCTAGCACTCAACGACGTTCGGTTGAGTTCTGCCCGGATTCCGCCCCTGGTATGGGCCCATTGAAGGCCCAGATGAGGGGTTCGTGGTTGCAATCGAGGCTAGTAAGCAATCTACACATAAAATCTCCGGAGTGGTAGCACACTTCTTGAAGTTCCGAGATTTTGGAACCACCCGTCTCTTCAATTGAGTGAAACTATAGCCTCCTCATTATGCGAAGAACTTTCTTGGCAGCCGGTGCCGTGTTGACTGGTGTTTATGCTTGCCAGCGTGATTGGGCGGCCCTCCACAAGCGCATCAGCGATCACAAGCACCACGACCATGGTCACAAGAAACGGGATCTTGCAGTCGAGTACCCGCCATCGCTGACTGAACATGAAAGTATTCTGGTGAACTCCTTCGACAGTAAAGCTCTGGATGACTGGTCTTACTACTACACTCATGGAGACCATCTCGGAGGTCACAACCGCACGATGGCTGAGTGGACGCAGGAGCAGTGGACGAATGCTGGGTGGGATGCTCACATCGAGGAGTATTGGATCTGGTACACGGCGCCTCTCGAAACGACGTTGAAGTTGAATAGACCAGACGGCAGTGTTCATGAGGTTAGCTTGATCGAGGACATGCTTGAAGAAGACTCAACCACGAGCTATCCCAACCGCATTCCAGCTTACCACGCGATGAGTGGCAGTGGTAGCATTAGTGCGGAATATGTCTATGTGGGGTATGTTCTTACTTGGTCTTGCACTTTCCACAGAATAGTAAGGTATGTACTAATCGGATTTTCAGTCGCGGCCAACGAGCCGACTTCGAAGCCCTCAAGGATCAAGGTATCGAGCTGGAGGGGAAGATTGCCCTCTCAATGTATGGCGCAATTTACAGAGGCACCAAAGTCAAGAATGCACAGGACAATGGAATGATTGGCGCTGTTTTGTTCACCGATCCCCTGGATGACGGCGAGATCACTGTCGCAAATGGTTATGCGGCCTATCCAGGTACGTTGATTTCATCAACAGGAGCTCTTGCTTTGAGCTGACCAAGCTGTCAAGATGGACCTGCCCGAAACCCGTCCATGATCCAAAGAGGCAGCGTTCGATTCTCATCGCTTTATTCGGGGGATCCTTCGACTGTCGGCTACGCCTCGGAGAAAGACGGTCCACGAAACGATGTCACTCCCTACAACCCATCCATTCCATCGGTCCCCATCAGCATGAAAGATGCCGCCCCCCTTCTCGCAGCTCTCGATGGAAATGGCTTGTCTGCCGAACAGGTCAACCGAAGCAGCTGGGTCGGTGCTTTGCCAGACATCACTTACAGCAGTGGGCCGACGACTGGCGCGACTTTGGACATGGTTCACTTCATGAACCAGACCGTTGCACCCACCTGGGATGTGATTGGTGTCATTAACGGAACCAAAGAAGACGAGGTCCTGATCATCGGCAACCATCGTGACGCATGGGTCATCGGAGGCGCGGCCGACCCGAATTCGGGATCGGCTGTTCTGATCGAGCTCGCGAAGGCTTTTGGGAAACTCGTTGATAACGGGTGGAAGCCTCGACGGACGATGTGAGTGGTCCCAAAATCTACTTAAGACCGCATAAGTTGCTGACGAGTCTCATTTGAAGAATCCTAGGATCTTGGGATGCCGAGGAGTTTGGACTTCAGGGCTCGACTGAATGGGTTGAGACTCATTTGCCCTGGCTCGTCACAAATGCTGTGGCTTATCTGAACCTGGACGTTGCGGTATCTGGGCCGCGGACAGCTCTGTCTGGGTCTGGGGAGATTCAAACCTTGGCAATCGACATGATGAAGAAGGTTCTCTTCCCTGAGGATTGGGATGTTGGCCCCACGTTGTATGACATGTGGTTCAACACTACCGAGGGTGAGATTCCTCCTCTTGGAAGTGGTAGTGATTACGCAGCTTTCTATCACAACGGAATCAGCGCAGCAAGTCTCCTTACCATGCGATGATTAAATCGGTTGCTAAGCGATATTTCAGATAGACATTGGCTCAGATGGAGGCAAGACTGACCCAGTGTATCACTACCATGGGTATGCAATTATGGCTTTCTTATTCTTCGTTCGTCAGGCAGCTAAAACACATAGGCACTACGACTCCTATGCCTGGATGGCCAAGTTTGGAGATCCCGGCTTTAAGATCCACCGAGTCATGGGACAATGGCTCACTCTCATTGCTTACCACATTGCCGACGATGTGATTATCCCTTGGGATCTTCCAAACGCAGGGAGGGTTCTCCGCACCTACTACGAGGACCTCAACGAGACCATCGCTGAGACCTACCCCGACCTAGACCTGGACCTGTCTCCTATCGACGATGCGATCGTGGAGTTTGAGACAGCAGCGGAGCGGATCGCTACAGTCGCCAAGCAAGCACTGGCCTTCAACGACACCGTCCTCATCGACGTGGTGAACAGCAAGTACCGCGACTTCTCCCGCGGGTTCGCAAGCGCAGGAGGACTCCCCGGGCGGCCGACATTCCACAACGTGGTCAGCGCGCCGGGCCTGGACAACGGCTATGGTGCTGACGTTTTCCCTGCCGTTCAAGACAGTCTCAGTTCCGAGAACGAAGAGCAGGCACGTGAGTGGGTTGAGAAGAGTGCATCGGCAGTGTCCCGCGCAGCAGAGATCTTGCATATCTAGGAAGCTAAGGCATTGATTAAAACATAGGGGATGTTATTATTACAGAGATTGAGAACAACAGTTGCTTCGAACAGGCACGCTAATGGTAATCTAATCAATCTTGCGTTATAAAGGGGGTATTTATGTCAGTCACTTTTGCACACCTCTCATACTCCTGCGTTGCCTTATTCCCAGGGATCACTGAGTTTGCCGCCTCCTTTCTGTGAATCGCTGTAAAACGACGTACCTCGCTCGCTGGGCGAAATATCCATCAAGCTATCGCTGGTGGTCAGGCGTTTAAGTGGTACTCTGTCCGGCGTCAGGGTAGCCAGCGAGTCTTTCTTCGACGTGTTTGACGGGGAAGACATAGTCGAGCTCTCGGGTACGTCGTCTGTCGCAATGGTGCCGATGTCTTGAGAAACAATCTTGACGTTCCCGGAGGCTCTCGTGGACTGCCGGGTGGTGCTGACTTTGGTGACGTAAAGAAGTTCGGGAAATAGGCGCCGGGCAAGGGATCGAGCAGCGGGCATGCATGCCACGATCAGGCCGACGCAAAGCTCAGTGTGAGACCACATCGCAAGACCGTAGAAGTCATCTGAAACTCTGGTCAGTAAGAGAAGGAAGCAGTAAGAACAAATGCAACCTACACGTTGGGTTCCAGGAGTGGCTGAAGGTGGCGACGCTCTTCAGCCGAACAGCGCTGACGATCGTGATGAAGATTCCAACACCAAACATCGACATGATTCCTGCCTTCTGCCTCTTCTGAAGGTTGAGCCTGTAGATTTGAGTCGCTGGAAGCACGAGCATCCACACATCAATCGCGATATTCAGAGCAGCATGCGATAGCGCCATGGCTGATAGGTCGATGCAGTATCCGGGATGCCTGCCGTCCCACCCATACCAGAAGTAGCTCAGAGGCTTGCATTGGTTCAGATTAACAATGACGAAGGTGATGCAGACCGCGACGTTGAAAATCTGAGTGCCCCATAAGATCTGACGGAACGTTTCGGTGATCGATCCGAAAATGCGAAGATAAAGAAACAGTATCGATGCCTTGATCGAGGCGAGTGTAACCGAGTAGACAATCTCGAATGCAAAAAAACCCTGTGTTCTCGTCAGCACTAGTGATGATCAATACGAAAATAAGTGCAACCTTACCCGAATGAATGTTGTAATTTGATCCACGGTCAGAGTCCAAATATCTCGACCAATCCCCGCTTGCTTTGCAAGAGTCGTTGCAACCAAGAACGCAACCATCATAAGCTGCGAGCCCAACCGTCAGTCAAACCAGTCGTACCGAAAATCAACTTTCATGACTTACATATGCGAATGATATTGTCCAGTCATCCCATCCCCAGGTCCCCATCCGCAACCACTTCGTCAACAGTCTCATTGCAAAGAATATTGTGACGGTCCCGAATAGGAAAGCCGGAACCCATGTTGCAGTGGCTCCCTCGTCGTGGTAGGTGAAGTGGCAATCTGCCCAGGTCTGGTTTTTCGTGACTCATTCCCCCGTTAGTTTCTCCTTCCGTGACACAAATTCTGAAAGGTAGCCTACTGAGTGCCTGCTGTACACTGCATTGAATCCTAACACAGTGAATGACAGCCATGTTGTAGTTCATGTCTCCGCAGAGACATGTCGAATTCGTGAATTCGCATGGTGTATAATCGAGGGGTTCGAATACGCAGGGCAACTATGACGTGATGTTAACAGAGAACCCCTCACAAACTTCATTTTCACCCATGAACCCCCCAGAGAAAAGACCTACAGCGCAGTCGGGAACGTTATCGTAAAGGCCATACACGAGTGGTAGGCAAGCGAGAACGGGCAGGGCCCAGAGCGAGGCCTTCATTGCAGCGGTAATAGAGGCGTGTCGTTCGGTGATGTCGATCAGAGCATGACGAAAGGGCAGGGCGCTGTGGCTCGAGGGTGCTCTGGCAGACACCAAATTTGCTGTTAGATCGCGGGGCAAGAAAAGAGAAGACGAGGGCACATTTCAGACAAGGGCGGGATGGGGTATGTAAACCACATATGTGGATAGCAGACAAGGTCCGGATCAGCCGTGGCGTACGGGGCGACGTCGTGTAAGCCACGGGAGCGATGGCGAGGTGGCTGACCGGGTGCGGAAGACCCAGCCCAGACCACTGGGGCTGTCAAAGTCATTCAAGTTCAAGCTACCATCCATGACAACCCTAGTGTGAGCAATGCCAGCTGGGAAGCCCGGACGTGCATGTGAGATTTCTTGACTACAGAAGAAAGGACGTAGGCCCACGTTATCCACGAGCACCAGGAGACTGGTTACGCGACCGAGACCCTGGAACATCTTTTGGGCATCAGGAACGGGTCTCAGATGACAGCGGTCACGACACCAGCATATTGATCAGAGAGGGTGTGTTCGGCGATGAGCCCTCTCGGCGAGCCTCGCTCCGACCCGCCGAAGCATGTTTGCGCCCTTGAATTGGCTGGAAGTCTTGATTCCAGGTGGTGAAATCCAAATGCGGGACAGGGATTGGTCGGGAGTTCTGCTTTGGAGCTACGAGCCTCTTTCGACTGTCGGCAGTTTCCATACAATCTGGGCAGGACCTCCGAGTCAGACGGCTGGCTCGACACCGTATGGGAGTGCCGGACAAGATGTTTTAACTGAATGCGTCACCGGAATACAGCGTGCCTCTTTTACCGTAAGCCCCCTTCAAGGCCGCTTGAGGCGCCGGGGACACAGCCAGGGCTTAGTCGCGGGGCTAGCTTCGATGGGGGCTTTGGTGGCGTACGTATTTGATCTAAGCGTGGAGAGATGGCCTTGGGTGTTCCTGAAAGGAATGCGTTGGGGTCGGCAGCATTTTTCGTTTTAAGACATGGTTTCACTTACCTTTGGGAACTCAGCCATTGGCAATCGTGATGTTCGGGAGTTTCCCTTTGCTTCGCGAACTTCGCGAGGACGGCGGTGCACCTTGGCGAAGACGGCGTCGAAATAGGAGTCGGGCTCCCGTTGATAACCAAGATGCTGGGACACCAGGCACGCCTTAGATGATTATCGATCATAATGGCATCGGTCAATTGCGTAAATCGCCAAATGCGAAGGGCTTAGATCTCGACAGGGTCCAAATCACTTCACAGACACGGCGTGTTTCGAAAAACGTCATGTTTACCAGACTTGAGCATTTTGGACCCTGACAATCGTGAGAGGTACCATGTTGTGTCAACGCCGGAGCAACCCGATGCATCCGACTCTCTGGTGTTGCCAGGCCCCTATCATTACGTTGCCAAGTGTTTTCGGCTGCCAGTATGATGCCATTCCACCGGAATTGGAAGCAATTTCGGCAGAGACACGCCAATCTTCGACGAAACAGTAGCAACTGCTGGCAGTGTCTCGAACTGCTCACCGGCTATTTTCAACGAACACGGCTGATTCCAGTCACTGCCTCGCACGAAAACGTGAGAGGTCTCTTGGCGGATTACCCGAGTAGTACCAAACCCTCGGCAATGCCTCATTGACGATTCTTTGGAACGTTTGGAGCAGAAGGTGGACCGGTTTCGTGTAACGTCAATGACTTGAAGAATCTCGCCAAGAGTCAAAAGCTGGCCGTCATCCCGCCGATTCTTCAATGGAGTGCCAAGGCATGCAAATTCTGGGCACTGTCAGCACAACGTTTTCCCACGTTATTCACCCTTTGCATTCGGCACCAGGAGGCCCAGACTTCTTGAAGCGCTTGCGATAGAATTTGCCGCCCCTTCTGATCTGGACCACGCAAAAACGTGCATATTAGCATTCACACAACGCTGTACCGACGCGCCCATACATGCGTGACGCCCTGAAGGACCCTTAGTACATTCGCCGGACACATGGAGACGGAAGGTTCCATAAAAGCGACTGATTCCCGGGGGGTTGACCGAGATGATACCCAACTTCCGGCGAACCGCCGGCGGCACTGCAGGTCGACAGGCGGCCATGACACTAGGAACACAGTTGGGGTTCGATAGGTATTCTGGAGGTCTTACAACCTCGCCAACACCTCTCTGGGGACAGATTATATAGTCTTATCATACTGTTCAGCACGTTGCTGGGTCTCAATGGATGATTCTAAGCTTAATGCTCCGAGCCGTTGTATACATGGAAGCACTACACAACATCACGCCGCCGCGATACAGATAGCCTGAGGACATCGAGATGCATGACCCTGGTCTAGATTTACGGCATTGCCTACAGTAATGACTAAGTTATTGGACCAAACTTGCGATTACTAACCTCGTGGCGAAGATGTCCGGATCCGGGCATGGTAGTGGTTGAGTTCTTTGACTGCCTCGCGCGCTTGTCCCGTGATCGCTGTAGTTAAACCGGCAAATCTCTGGACTCACTAGAGCGGAATTAGATTGAGGACTAAGCTCAATATTCCGCAGTGATCATTGAGTGCGCATGATTCTACCCCGGATCTCGGTTCAACCTTATCTGGGTGACGAGACGCTTCACGCTCCTCCACCGAACGGAAGCTGATACATAGACTCAAGGAAACAGTACATTGGGCTGCTTGGGTTACGACGTTTTTATTAGTTTGCGCACGTTGGTTTCTCCTCAATCTAATCAGACACCAAGCCAAAATCTGAAAGCTCTTGGTGGTTCTCACATGTAGGATTTTAAGCTGCGAACTACTTCATTCATATGAACCACTTAGAGGCCGCACGAAGTTTGACTGCAACTTTCGCCATCAGTTCAACTACCACCAGCCTAGGTTGAGGCTCTGGCCAATATTCGAAACTTTTCAACAGAATGCTATTTCCACATACTGCTAAACAAGATTGCAGCTTACATGGCAAACCGTAATTTCCAATCTTGAAAGCTCGAAATACTTGCAGCCCCTGATTTGCCATCTCCACTCATGTCGCTGTACCAGCTTTCAAAAAAGTTGCCCATGAGTTGGTGTCGCCGAATCGCGCCAGATAGATCAAGGCGATGGTGGCGGTGGAGGTGGAGGTAATCTTTCCAGCCGATCCTTCTCCCTTTCGTTCTCTGCATCCCGTTTCCGAGTGCTTCTAACCCCGTAAAAGGTCAGGTACGCAGGCACACCGGATCCGCCATCAACAGGCTTAGGCGTTCCTCTATCTCTCGGGAATTGACGGGGTCCCCCTTCCCTCTCGGGTAAGATCCATTGATAGCTGCGGATGATGCTCATCGGAATCTCGACCTCAATATAGTCTATGCTGTGGAACGTGACCTTCAGATCGTGGTACGACTTCATTGGAACGACCATCTTCCCATCTTCACTGGGGCCGAGGAAGGGCTTGCCACCCGTACCAGACATCACTCTGTTACCAAGCGTCAAATGAGCATCCAGATGTGTCCGTGTATACCCCCTAGTGTGACATTTCTCCAGGCTGAGCTCACTGCCATACATGAACATGGCCAGATGTTCTTTCGCATGTGGGGTGATAGAGATGAGGTTATAGTCCTTTCCCCTGAGGTCTTGAACGGATGGCATCTCCTGGGGTTGGACAGATGACTTCTTGCGGATGTCCGCGATGGCGGCCTTCAGCTTAGAACGTTTCTTCAGGCGGATCTTATAGTATTTCCGTTCGAACACTGTCTCGCGTTTCTGGGCTAAGCGCACCGATCGTTTGTAACGCTCTCGCACTTGATTCGCAAACTTGTAATTGTTCGCCATTGAGTGCTGGCCACTGCGAGATGTAGGCGCCAGGTGGACAGGTGGGGGCAAGCATTGGATTTCGCAGTCGGAATCGTCGCTGTCGCAGCCGCAATCCCAGTCCGACGGAGAAAGCTCCGAGAGATCGTCGTCGAAGAGGTCTGGAAAATCGGTGGAAGTTTTTGACCCTTGTTCTGCATTCCAATCGAGCCAGCGGAAAAACCAGTCAGGATAGTCCTTACGTGGCGGCATATTCTCTCAATCTGACTGTAAAGCTTGCCGGCAATTTCTCGGTTTTTTGTGTCGATGGTGTGTCGTTTCTTATCAATGAGGCTCTCTTCAGTATGAATGGTACAAAAAAGAGTGATGTTGCTGGTTTTAATAGTGCGGTGGGAAAACTTCATAGGAGCGTGAATGTTTTCTTTTCCACCCCTGCATATTGCGTCAAATACCAGCTTTCACATCGGGTAAGCAACTGATTTCGACCAATAGGTAGGGAAACAGAGTGCACTAAAGTGGCACCAGCAAGGCGTACTCAGTGGGGTAGCAAGCGGTGAAAGCCCTCCATCTAATCGATGCAAGAGAAGATGTGCTAGCATCACATCACCGTCGCGTGGCGGGGGCTATGAAACGGGTCAGCGGCGACTTGGTGACGCAGAAGTTAAGTGCATCGCCAGCAGTAGGTGCAAGTTTCAATCCAATTTCTGGACCTCCAGTCTAGGGCCTGATAGGTAGGTAACAATACATATGATACCTATCAATTAAACAGGAAATCTTTTCCCAAGATCTCCCAACTTGTGCGCTCGGATCACACTATTCAGACTGACAGTCTTTTAAGTTTTACAGTGAGCTCTTCAGCAGTTCACCAAGGAAACTCTCCAAACCTCAGTCTGGTATATAGGCTGACAGCAACTAGCAACGAATGTTAAAGTGATCAAAGTTGATCTGTTTCACGGCACCAATGTTGTGACAAGACAACTGCCCAACTGAAGTCCGGTTGCAGTCGCCGCCAGAAAAGAAGTTGATCGTGCAATTGCAGCCCCCTTCCTGGTCGGCCACGATTCCACAAGCCCCGTTCATTGCTGGAAAACAGCGGCTCGTTCCAGGTCGTGTCTGCTTCGCCCTACTTAAATGTTGACCAGTGCATCTGCCAACTTGACCTGTACCAAGGTACGCCGATGCTTCGCAGTAAACGGCCAATGATGTATTGGCGAGCGAAATGATTGAGATAAACAAAGAGGTCTTCATGATATTGAAGCAATGATGATTGTCTTGGTTGCGTCTCACTGCGAATGATTAGCTATTAGACCAAACCAGAGCTTCCGTACAGCACTTGCATATTTTGTGACCAGATAGTTGGTAGAATGAATAGAGTTTAGTCTTACAGTTTTAATGGGTTGTGGTAGTTTGATTTCAAGAGTCAAGCTGCTCCAAACTCTAGCGGATGATCAAAGTCTTGGAAGTAAATGTTAGTCCGAATGATTCATAAGGTGCCCTTATGAACAGGAGCGTGCTCGGAGGCTCCCCTGTAGGTTCGCCTCTCGTATTGTGTGCGACGGGCGGGATGCCCGATCTCAAGTTACAGTTCGTCCGACATAGTCTGCAAGCCGCCTACAACAGCCTTTCAAGAAGGCCACATGATCTGGAAAGCCGGTTCCGTGGTAGCACTTACACATGGCTGCACACTCAAGCTTCGAAGGGGCCGAAATCCTACCTCACAAACTCGTCGGCTTCAGGCAAAGGAAGAAACCCTCGCCAACAACAGCTATAGAAATATCCAGGTATATCTAGTACACCCACTGCTTCCATACTTTCTGGCATAAAATGTCACAATTTCGCTCCTCACATCAGGCCATGGTGCATAGGGCTGGAGGGTCCGAGTCTAAATGCCTGATTTGCTTCCTCCACCGCATCACGGCACGGATGCAAGGAACTTTGTAACTGAATGCGTGATACCATGTGTTGTTTGCATGGAGGTTTCCGTGTGGAAATCCATATCACGATGCACAAGGACACAACGGCTCTTGATCGACGTATGATGTCACCACCACGTTTGTCTGTACAACTACCAGTTTCTACGTGGCTTCGGAAGCTACGAGCTCCTATCAAAGTAGCTCCTATCAAAGTCTATCTGTTCTCACTCCCCGGGCTGGACCTGGCTCCGGTAGCACCGGCCATCCCGAAGGAGGCGTCTTCATCCTCTGAAATACTTGCGGGTCCATCGCGTTATCATTTACCCAGTCCAACAAGGCATCGAAGTTCCGGCAGACTTTGCGGTTCCTGAAATCTGGAAATGGCTGGTCCCAGTTTTCCACCCAGTTGAACGTGATCATGTCGACACTACCCGTGCACTTGATTGCCTGGGCGAGTATATCGAAGCAGTGGCCAATGTGTGCTTGATGCTGTGCTCCTCCTGGCTTCGGCCCTTCCTTTTCCTCATAGTAGTGCTCGTATGAGACCTCCCTTCTCAGCATATCGAGACAGTGCAGATGGTGGAAAACCTCTGTCTGAGCAATGTAGGCATCCGAACCGTAGCCGAGATCGTCCGGGATCTTTACCGCAACGGCTGGGTCTTTGCCCAAGCGGCGCACGTCTTCCGCTCCAATGACCATCGGCCATACGTGATCACCAATCCGGTGCCATTCGTCGTCCGCTTCTTTTCCGATACGTTGACGAAGGATAGACGATGGCCTCGTGTCGTACAGTGTGCCGTTGGTGACTCGTGTAATTTTGGGAATTTCGAATCTTTCCAGAATGGGAGCTTTTCATTCATCAACAAAACAACATCCGAGTTGAAGTCTCATGATCATAGGCTTACAATAGAATGATGTTGCTTTCCAGAAGTCCTGATCCTTGAGGGTTTGCTTTGATGATGTACCTGACCAAACGATGCATGACGCGACAAATACCCCAACATTGAAGACTGTCAGCCATGTCGACGGTCGTACCAGGAGATGAACTCGGTTTCGGCTAACGTCTCTCTTTGAACGCTGCGTTGTAGACTGTTCCATTGAAAGCAGAGCCTTTTCCAGGTTGCCAGAGTCGTCATGGCTGCTCAAAGAGGACTCGTCGTCTACCATCCCTCGAGAATCTGTCGACGGCCTCTTGTGATGTTCCATCACTGATAGAATGTGTTAAATACAAAGTGGCATGTAGGAAGAGAGGAGTTGGATGTGAAATGAGCGTAGGCACAAGATAGAATCATGGGGCGTGGCTTCCTACCCGAAAGAAGCACATACTGCCATGAATACAAATGAAGTTGCAAAGACGAGTTCTCCTCCATTTCTTTACGATCTACGCAACAAGCAAGGCCCCAAAGTTGATGCATTCATCTTCGATGATGCTTAGCCGCGAGAATCCGGATCCTGCTGCCCCGCCACTCAATCCTTCGCTCGCGTTCTGGAAGCTCGGCGCAACGGGCGAATCCAGTGGGTGTCGTTCACGCCGTCAAGCTCCATGAAGCTGCATATTTTCCGTTGCAACCTTCTACTTCTGGTCTGCATGCGGAGTCTTGCGGAATTGAACGCCTGACTGGTCTCAATGTCGGGGTGTAAGCGGTGATGATGCCTGTCGAATCGCAATTCTGCGGGAATCCTTCGTGGCATTTAGATACGTGGTAGCGATTGGTGGCGGTAAGATAGCGACGCATACCGCCATTGAGACCGTCAGGAAGATGGTGATGTAAGTGTCGGCGTCAAATCTCTTATGTAGTAGACTATGTCTCCGCCCTCGATGTCGAGTTGTCAACTTGTCGTTCCCCATCTTAACTGGCGATCACAACAGCTCAAACCTTCCTCTTGATTATCAATCACATCAACTTCAACTTTGGAAAGAATCCGAAAGCTTTCAACATGCGCGCTCAGCATCTCATTCTTGCCGCTATTGGCTTTGCTGCTGCTGCTCCTCTTGGTATGATGCTGCTCTCGCTCAATGTGTGCATCTTGGACTGGAACAAAACTGACTGTTATGATGCTTGAAGATGTGCGAGGAGCTGACGCTGAGGCCGAAGCCATTCCCTTCTACCCCAAGAGAGGTGCGAACGCAGAAGCTGAGGCCATCCCCTTCTATCCCAAGAGAGGAGCGGATGCCGAGGCCGAAGCTATTCCTTTCTACCCTAAGAGAGATGCCGATGCCGAGGCAGAGGCCATCCCTTTTTACCCCAAGAGAGGTGCGAACGCAGAAGCTGAGGCCATCCCCTTCTATCCTAAGAGGGGCGCCGACGCTGAGGCGGAGGCCATTCCGTTTTACCCGAAGCGTGGTGCCGATGCCGAAGCTGAGGCTATTCCCCTTTACCCTAAGAGGGACGCCCGTGCTAAGGCCTAAGTCGTTTTATGCATGTCGGGTATGGAACACAAGCTGGTGTTTGAGGGAAGGTCTGGGAGGGAAGATCTGGTCTAGGACAAGCTTGGCAACAATGAGCACTACTCGGAGGATGAAAATGACAAATAGGTTCAACCCAGTGTCAAGAGCGGGCCTCATCATGTAGTCGAGGAACTTGATGTTCTCGCATGTAGTAGGAGGGACCGATCTGGTCTGTGGTTCTCTGACACGCTCATTCATATCAACTATCACTCGTTTCAAATCCGTGAACCAAAATGAAGCTTTCGCAAATGAATTATGACGAAGGAAATGCCAATTCCCGTTAGACTCTAGTACTTATGACATGGAATAATATGGAAAATAAGTGCCGCTCTTCTAGTTCTGAATCTCCAAAATTCTCGTCCCGATGAATTGGAGAGGACGTCAAGACTGGTAAGAGTCCCCATTCCATCGTCCAGGAATCTTAACGGACTAGTGAAGTCACACACACACAGCAAGCATGGTCATATCAAACCACGATCGAGTATCTTCTTGCCTAAAATAGGCAGCAATGTTTCTTTGCATGCATGTGGATCAACCACGAAAGTGCGCCTGCAACCATGCCGCGTCATATCAGCCCGCGGCACTCATCGGCAGCATTGCGTGCTGGATCCGACCCGCGAGGCGGGCCGAAGTCTGGCAGATCTTGCGAGGCGAGCTTCTTCCTTTGGATTAGGGCGCGGGGGTCCGCCTTGCGCTCAGGATGAGAGGTTGTCAGATTGGAGGAGTTGGCAAGTTTGCCGAATCCTTCAACCCGAACTGGCGTCTTGGCGGAATCCTGGCGTTAGGCGAGGTCTGCAGATGTTTATCTTGACGGAAGGAAACGACCTGAACGGGACCACTCGGAAGAGATTGAAAGCAATTATTTCGGATGGCCTTGTTGGTACTCTCGATACCGAATCCAGCTTTCGCTCATTCCGCAGTTTCAAAGCAAATGCGTTCTTCGTTGCGTTCGCTTTCACCCACCAAAAAAGCCTGGGAAAGTGGAAGTTGAGCGAATGATCACGATGTCGAAACTGTGAGTGGGGAATAATCACGATGGAATGGGTGCAGCTTTTAATCACTTTTGTTCGCAGGTTTCAAGGAATCGTCCATCCATGGACAAGAACAAGAAACGTGGCGTACGTCCAACTATCCGAGAATGAAGAAGCGAAGCCAATCTCCGAGGGAGAAGACCGAGAGTCTCTACGCAAGCCTTCAGTTTCAAAAAGACTTTGTATCATCATAATACGCGCCATAATCATTATTCTGGCTGGTTATGGACTCTTGTCCCTACTAGTACCTCACCTTTCCCCAACCCAAAAGCAACGCCCTCTTTCATGCAACTGCGGCGAGACCATCGAAGAAGCGCGCTCCAACGGCTGTGTCTATGATTCCCTCGCCGCAGCATGGCTTCCACCACACTGCCGCTCTGCCAAACTCACCGCAGAGTTTGAATCACTGGGCCCGAATGAGCCCGACACGACGGGAAACACCTGGGGATACTGGCACGACCAGAACCAGACGCACCCGATGACGCTCGAGGAAGTCAGCCAGCTCCCCGAGGCGGCGAGACGAGGCCAACATGCGCGATTCTTCACCACTCACGAATGGCACCTCGTGCATTGTGTCTTCTACTGGCGCAAGATGTGGGAGGCGGCGCGGTGTGCGAGGGGGGTGGCAGGGGCTTCGTGTGGAGAAGATGGGATACTGGTGATTGAGAAGCGTTACGACACGTTGATGCATATTAATCACTGTATGACGATGATGTTGATGCGGGATCCGTTGGATAGTATTGCGGCTGAGGCTGGTATTGCGCTGCATTCTGATGAGTTGCATGTTGCCAAGCCGCACAAGCATCAGGAGAGTGGGCATCACGGACGCGGTGGGCACAAGTCGGGGGATCCATATGACAAGATGGAAAAGGAGCACCAGCATAGGAAGGGTGATCCATATGATGGCTGAAGTCCGGAACCAAGTACGCTTCTTGAAAATATCTCTGAGGCTTGATTCTATTTAGTCAATTGGGTGATTCCATGCAATTGCGCTGGTTTCGCAGCGGCTTGCGTTAGGAAAGTGAAGCGCGCCCTTCGTTTATCACTAGCGTGTTATAGTGACGCGCTAAAAAAATAGTTAATACTAAATTTAGCTAAAATCGCCTACTTAACTATAAATAAGCCTTATATATACTATATAAAGTAAAAATAATAATTTAGAAACTAGTAAAGCTAAGCTTTTATAATATATTTATTAAAAACTACTCTATTTAATATTATAGTTGGTACTTTATATAGTTATTAGTTTTTTATAATTAATAATATCTAGATTTACTAAAGTATATTATTAATTAGCTTATTAATAATCTTATTGTCAAAACTATTTTAAACTTTAATAATAATATTAATAAACCTTTTTAATATATATTTATTTTTAAATATTAAAAAGAAATAAAGAGAGTATTTTATTATTTGTTCTTTAAGTAATTTCTATATATTTTTAAGAAGACTTATATTTAGTAAATATAGAAGTTAATTTAATATAAAGAAGCCTTTATCTTCTAGATATAATATGATAATTTTAGCTAAACAGATATTTGTATTATTTTATATTAATATTAAATTAAGCTTTTATATAGTAAATGATATTTCTAAAACTATTTTAATATAAATAGTAGTTATTATATTTTATTGAAACATTTTAAAGTTACTAGTTATAGAAAAGTATAAAATTACTCTTTATACTATAATAAATAGTATTTTAAAATATCTATAAAGAACATTAATTTTAATACTTAGGTTAGATATATTTCTTTAATATATTAATTAAACTTATTCTTATTACTTTTGGTTAAAATAATAATTTAAAAAAGTATGAAAAAATTACAATAAAATTAATTAATAAAATAAAAAACTTACCTTTTCTTATAACTTATACTTTTATTAATAATATTCTTCTTCATAAAGGGAACTATGTATTAAAACTTACGTAGTTTATCTTTATAATAGAAAGTAAAATAATATTTTTTACTAATTACTTCTTTATTAAAATATAGATATATTACTATTTAAATATAAACATCCTTTAGTTTTAAAATTTTAATATAATATTATTATATAAATATGAAGATAACAAAGATTAAATAGCTCTTAGTTAGTAATAAAAAGGTTAAAGTTAATAATTTATAAAATATATTATTTATCATAATTAGAAAGTTTTTTTATATAATTATAGTTTAATAAAGAGATATTATAATTTAAGACTTTATAGGATATAATAATATTATAAATATATTACTTATTAATATCTTGATAAAAAGTAATATTATATACTAATTAACTAGTTTAATACTTTCCCTAAATCTTTAATTATTAATAACTAAAGTATAGAGTACTTATTAAAATCCTTATATTTTATTATAGTAAGCGTTATACGTATTTTATAATAATGGGTGTTTTTTAAGTATATAAAAAAACGCAAAATTTCGCGTTATTATAGAGGGGTTAACTATTTCTTTTAGCGCCCTACTATATAAGGGGCTCCCCGCGAAGAGTCATTGCGAACTCATCGCTTCGCAGTAATCCAACCTTCAATTATTGCACGAAGTTATAGTTTTCATCCTTTCACTGCACTCATAGACATCCACGCGGAAGCCAAATCACCGCCAAACACCATGAGCACCCATCTAGCAACGGAGCTGAAGGAGCTCCATGCCCCCTCGAAGCCACTCGTCCTCTCCAATGTGTGGGACCTCGCGTCCCTCAACGCCATTGTCTCTCTCAACACCGGCGACTCCAAGCCTGTGAAAGCGATCGCCACAGCCTCGTGGGCTATTGCGGCAATTCTGGGAATCAAAGACGAGGACCTCACGTTGGAGCAAAACCTAGCCGCTATCGCACAGATCGCCCCCGCTGTCAAGGCTGCAGGGCTCCCGCTCACAGTCGACATCCAAGACGGCTACGGCGAAAGTATCGAAGACGTCGTGAAGAAAGTCATTGAGCTCGGAGCTGTGGGCGCGAATATCGAAGACAGCATCCCGTCGGCTGGGTTTGGACAGGGAATCGAGGGGTCGTTGTACGATACCGACATCCAGGTCAAGCGTCTCAACAGGGCTTTTGCAGCGGCGAGGGAGGCCGGATGTCCCGACTTTGTAATCAATGCGAGATGCGACATCTTCAGGCTGGAACCGTACTTCTCCAACAACGATGAGAGTGCATTGAAGGAGGCTGTTGCCAGGGGCAGGAAGTACCTTGAAGCAGGAGCGACGACGGTCTTCTACTGGGGCGGCATGGGCCGGGGATTGCGGACGTCAGAGGTTGAACTTCTTGTGCGGGAGCTATCGGGCCGGGTTGCGGTGAAGCTGGGTGATCAGTCTGATTCATTGTCAACGGGTGAGCTTGGGAAAATTGGGGTAGCTAGAATCAGCGTCGGTCCTAGTCTGTATCTTGTTGCGATGAATGCAATGAAGGATACTGCGAGAAGAATACTGTCAGGAGGCAAGCTAGCGGCATGAGGCTTAGTGCTGGAATAAGTTTTATCATAGGCACGCCATGCTTTTACCAAGTTCCAATGAATTTCTTAATATGTTTTGGCTGGACTCATAATAGTCTCAAGCCTGAAGTATATACATCAATTTTCCGAGATTTCAACCTGCCAGCCTAGTTAATCGCGGCAGGGGGCTCCTGGCCAGGAAGAGGAATGCTCTGAGGATGAGCAGTGAACATGCCCTCAGGGTCATAGACGGTCTTCAACTGCTGCAGCTTGGCGTAGTTCTTGCCGTACAGACGCTCGCTCCACTGGTCAACAGACAAGGCCGTGTCGCGGTAGTTGACGAAACCGCGCAGGGGCACTCCCTCGGTGGTCAACTGCTGGCGGAAGGGCTCAAGGCCGTTCTGCATGTACGTCAGGCCGTCGGCGGGGAAGTCGGTGAGGCCGGTGGCGAGACGGCCCTCCCAGCGGATGAGCCAGAGACTGTTGGCGTGGGCGAAGGAGGTGTCCTCGTCCTTGAGGGCGCGGGCGGGCTTGCCGCCCCAGAGGTCGATGAAGCCGAACTTGGTCAGGTCGGTGCGGTTGAAGGCGAGGGTGGTGTGCTCGTAGAGCGCGCTGGCAGACTCCTTGGTGAAGGGCTGGTCGGCGCGGAGGACGAGGGCCTGGAGGTAGAAGCTGCGGGGAGGGTAGGTGTCGACGGGGGTGTCGATGGAGGGGGTGGCGACGTTCTCGGTGGCCCAGAAGTCGTTGATGTTGCGGGTGAGGTTGGTGCCGGCGGGGAGCTTGGCCATGAGAGGCGCCATCAGAGCGTCGAAGTCGTCGGGGTTGCCCCAGTAGAAGCCGGAGCCGGTGAAGGGTGGCGCGGTGAGGGACCAGCGGAGGGTCAGCTCATCGGGCCACTCGCCGGTGATGACATGTTCCTGGATGGCGAGGAGGGCGTCAACGCCGGCAGTGAGCGAGGTGTCGTTGAGAGTGATGGTGTAGTCGATGGCCTTCTCGTAGGTAGGCTTCCAAGTCTTGGTGGTCAGGTCAAGAATAATGCCGTAGGAGCTGCCGGCACCCTGGAGAGCCCAAAAGAGGTCAGGGTTCTTGGTGCGAGAGCACTCAGCAATGGTACCGTTGTACAGCATGTACGTGGCACCCTCGAGGTAGTCCATGGGAGTTCCGAGCATGCGGGAGAGGGAGCCGAAGCCACCTCCGATGGAGGAGCCGGCAAGTCCGACCATGTTGGCGCGGACGTGGGGGAAACGGGCGCCGTGCTCCTTCCAGAGCCAGCTGACGACCGGGCTCACCAAACCACCACCGCCGTAGGTAAGCAAGCCAGTAGTATCGTCATAGCTGACGTTCTGGAAATGGGTCATGTTGATGGTGAGGCCGGCAGTAGGCAAGCTGTAAGAGCCGTAGCAGTGGCCGCCATCACGAGCGGCGACGAGCACCTTGGCCTCCCGGGCACAGGCAAGGGCGGCGGCCACCTCAGGTGTGGTGCGCGGCCAGGCGACACCGGCCGGGGTGGGGGTGATGCGGCGCTGCCATGAGCGGATGTCGTTAGGGAACGAGGCGTTGGTCTCGGGGAACGATGTGATGAGACCCGCCGTCTCAAGACATGTCTCCAGGTCTTGGGCCTGGGTGAACGGGGCGAGGGATGCCGCGGCGAAGGCGACGAAGCTGGAAAGACGGACCATGATGTCGGAGGTCAGACGAAAGAGAGACTGGAGTTGGAATTCCGTGCTTGGAAAACTTCGCCGAGCAGTCCGTGATGCCAGAGCGTTGTGCTTCTCTTTATACGCATCTCATATAGCCCCCCTAAATCCCATGGTGATTTCTTGGCATCGTCCATAATCATCACTCCCACCGGGTTACTCGCACCATACGGAGGTATTCGCCGGTCGGTCTCGTCAACCGGGACTGCCGGACTCTGGATGAACCATCAGTAAGGTTGTAATGGAAAGGGGCAGCTTGACCGTAGCAATTCCCCCATCGTCCCAACTTCAATCAAGATGCAGAAAGTTTCTTAGATTGTTTCCTCACTCTATTGAGATAGAGTTCGGCCCCCGCCAGGGATGTACCAAGCGGGCGGGCATGTCAAAAGTCCGCCCACAGGCGCTCGAGTCATTGTTCCCCGAGATTTCTGGGGATCTCTGTATTCATAACGCGCCGTAAAGCGCCCTAGAGGCCTCTGCGGGACCATTGAAAGTCGGCGCACTGCCACTCTGGAGCATCAGGCTGCCAAGACTTACCATCTCCTGAGAGATATTGCGGATGGCATTGTAGGTTCTGGATGGGGAGAATTCGCACCAAACAGATGACGAAGGGCGCATTTCAGGTGTGTCCCGGCTGCTTGGTTTCAGGGCGCAGCGTGTCTTGAGAATATTCCAGTGCCCCGTCAAGGTGAGTGCCAAGACAACTCTGCGAGATGAGGTTGCAGTGTTCGCGGTCGCGGGCCCCAAGAGCCTCAACATGGACTGAGGGAGTTGTGGAGAGTGATTTTCCTTGAGCAGATTTTCGGCGAGGTTTCCGCCGCTGACAAGGAGAGGCGCGCCGATCACGTCGGCTTTACGCCAGTCGCAAGGCCTCATGAGCTGCTCTGTTCTCCGGCCAATCACGGAACAGGGACTCCGCCTGTTCAGCAGCGACTCTCGGTTGTGTAGTGTAGTGGTTATCACTCCGGATTTTGATCGTATCAAAACTTCCGGCAACCCCGGTTCGAACCCGGGCTCGACCTCAACTTTTGTCTTTTGGATTTTCATTCCAGAGGCCTTCATGTTCCACGACACTTACAATAGCGTTGTGCATTGATTTAGGCCGGCTGTTGGCAGCTGCATGTTGCTTTCCTTTTGTTTCTTTTTCTTTTTTACCTTTGTTAACGTGCAGCACCTAAATATGGGCTCTTACCCCGCGCTTAACAAGAACCGAAGTCTAAATTTTGGTTGCGGGCCGTTGAGTTCATCCCGCATCTTCCATTTCCTTTTCTGCCCGTTCCAGTTTTCCAGCGCCCTGCTTGGCATGTATTTGGTTTGAAAGCTATATTGGCGCTGTATTAACTACCTCACTCAATGTTGTAGCGTATGTTTGAGACTATTGGCGTCTCCGAAACCGAGTGAACACCGACTCAGTCGGATTGCCTCTTCCAGCATTTATGTGGCAGACAGGCGCCATTCTCACAGTTGTCATCATGTTGGTCCCGTCTTCCATCACAGCGCGCAATCCCCAAGTTTGCCGTATCAGAGTTTCGCTTGCCATGGGTGTCAAGACCCGTCGCGTAGGATCGGTGCAAGCATCTCGAGCTTCGCCGTACGCTCTGCGACGCCATCTGCCAGAGAACCCCTGCAACTCCCCCACGCACGTCCTTCCAACATCCCTTTTCGACGAACAGTTCCCACCTGACATTCATGCATCACGATGTTTGTCGATAAGGTGCGGCGGGATTCACGGACCAACAACTCAAATTGACCAATACCTGCCCCGACACTCTGGAGCCGACTGTAGCAGCTCCATGTCGTCGTTGAGTCTAATACGGCAAGGCAGACTTGACGAGAGCGCGCCATTCGTTGCGTCTTTGTGATGCGGGGAGATCCGTTTTGAAGTATGCATGTTTGCTTGATTCAAGACAGCGTGGTGGGACGGGAACGAGCTCCCCCGCGTGGGTGACGAGGGTGCGGCTGGTCGAGGTTGGTTATGCTTATGTATATCCATGGCCGTCCTCTGAGTATTGGAGATGATGGCAGCTGTTTGTTGCTGGGTGTCATCTGAGCTCCGTCCAATCTTCACAGGTGCACAGCTTCGAGCTGAGCATGCGCTAGGAGTATGGGGTACTCATTCTTCCCTCAGGCGGAGGCGTCTGTACAGCCTACTCCGAAGGTGACGTTTGCGAAGTCTCCAAAAGCAACATTCAAATCCGAAACCGACGAGACGAAAGATTATTCTAAAAGCTACCTGCACCGGCTGCAGTATGGATTGGGGCAATACGGCATGATAATCATCGGCGGTGGGACGACACTCATACTGGGAATCCTCGGCTTTCTTCTCTTTCTGTGGTCCGGCGAAGGCTTCGAAGACGGAAGGACCGCATCCGTCGCCTGGAGGCGGATCATGCTCGACCAATACATCACACAAGCAATCACCCTGTCAACCGTTCTTCTTCGGAGCGCAGTCACTGCACAATCAGCAATCTACACAAGCCTCGTCGCGGGCATCGTCTTGGAAAGACACGGAGTACCTCTGTACAGGGTTGCCGAAATTTCCATGATTCGCTGCGCGAACGACGGGCCTTTGAGACTGGCATGGCTGCTTGTATCTTCTGCCCGCAAGTCTATCTTGCAGGCCGCGCTAGTGGTCATTCTTCTCCTGACTACTCTTGCCGTCCAGTTCTCTTCAACACTCCTGGTTTCAGACTTAGGCCTAGCCTCTTTGGTTGGAGATGCCCGTGATAGTACTTTGAGACTACACATGAGTCAGGAGGTGATTTCGCTGAATCGGCAAACGAACGACTGGATTTTGCGGCCCAGAGCATATGTTCCCTTCGGTGAGGTGCCGTCATCAGCCAACTCCACGCCAAACAACCTGGGAGTTAGCGACACAGGAATCCTCAACAAAGTCTTCTTGCCCGTTTCCTCGGAGAGAATGTCGTCGTTGCGCGCCTACGAAGGCAAAGGTTACGGATTCGACTCTCGGTTCGTCTGTATGCGTCCCTCCGTCTCCGCCGCTCTATCTATGACAGTGCCCCCCTCCTCAACCAGTCTGCTGTCTTTCTACCTCGCACTTGTTGGCAATATATCAATCCAGGCAACCTTTCGGGAAGCAGGACTGCAATTACCGCCAGGATGTGAGGACGGAGCGTGTTTCCCTTCGTCCTTCAATTGCTCCCTCCCACAAGTCCAATATACCGAAGCACAAGTCAAGCAGGGTCTGACGAACGGTCTATGCCTGCCAGACGGCAGCAATGCCAGAGCAAGCGCCCAAAACTCCACAATCTCGGCTGATCCTGTGAGAGCTTGGTCAGAGGCCTTCTTGTTCTTCCGCACGAACGGAACTCACGAGCTGTGGAGGAGCTCTGATGGGCGCTTCTTGAGTGTCAACCTCGCCTTACCGAATGTTTCATACACCGATGGAGAGTGGATTACATACGAACGCCCCATCGCAGAACTTACCCCCGAGGGCAGACGGATCAACAAGGGCGTTCTGAGGCTGGACATGACCATCTGCTTCCAACAAGTCGCAATCAACTTTGCCGATGTCAAGGTCTCGAGTGAGAAGGACTTGACAGAACCTAAGGTGACCTGGGACGCCGACAGAAAGGTATGGGATACTCGCAAAGTTCAGCGCCAGCTGGGCATCGGGCCTCGATCCAATACGACAACCCGGCGTGGCATCTACAGCGTCGACTTCATTCAAAATCGGCAGCACCTCAACGCCACGCAATACCTCACCAACAAGCTCATCAACGATCTTTACAACTCGCCGCGCGACAACATCTCGATCTTCATGGATCCGCTCGGAAGCGGAATCTCCCACGTAAAACCTAATGTCGAATACCAAGCCATCTTCTCCGACATTCTCAACGCGACCAACAGGCCAGGCGTGGCGATGCAGTCCACTTTGACAGCACTGTCAGGCTCGATCATCAACGACGCGCTCCCGCAGTTTGATGTCAAGGGAAACGCAGTGCTGACTTCGTCTCTTAACGTGCTGACGCCGCAGAGCTTTCGAGGTCTGATGGTTGTGTTCGGCGTGGTAGCTCTGAATATGGCAGTCGGCCTGACTGTGATCCTCATCTTTATGGTGCAATGCAGGTACTCTAGTCAGGGGAACTACTGGCAAGGAATTGCCCAGATTGTGTCGGATGAAACTGCGTGGGTATTGGAGGGTGCGACGCAATCGTCCGACTCACATGTTGAAAGCCAATTGAGCGATCAAGATGCTCATGTGCGAGTAGTCAGGTCGAGTCGGAGTGGACGGGTCAGAGCAGTTACTGTTGAGTCTATAAGCTAAATGTAGTGATGACTATTTTTGCGTTTGTTCACACAAACTAGCAGACCATCCTTACGCTCGACGTTTGAAGTCTTCTTTCAAGTCAACACATAATGTCTCTTAGAAGTATCTCTCATATGCCTTTGCTGCATCCAGTAACGTCTTCTCAAACGGTATCCAGCTCTGGCCTGATGTCTTCACCGCCTTGCTCGCATCGACCTTCCTAGATTCAGGGGGCTCGCTGTAGTCTTCAAGATAACCTTTCCCAGGTTCGCCTTCAACTATGATATCCCGCCTGTCTGGATAAGCCTTGCGGAGAACATCGCTGTAGGCTTGAACGTTGGCGAAGTTGCCATTACCGCCCGCAATGTACCGCTGGCCGTCAGTAATGTCTGGATGATCCACCGCAAACGTGATCAGCCGGGCAACATCCCGGACGTCGACGTGAGTTCCGTTGCCAGGTCCCGCCGGCGGGACAGCCTGGCCGGCCATGATCTGGTAGGCGATGATTGCGGTATCGCTCAGCTTGTTCGGGTCTTCGGGCAAAATCAGAGGCGGCCCCGCAACCCAGACCGGGTTAATTGCCGTCATGGTGAACTTAATCTTGTCTGTACTTTTAGTCCGAAAGTCCCAGAATGCGCGTTCGGCTCTGATTTTGCTGACGACGTAGAGGTTGTGGCCGGTGGCAGCGTCGCCGAGTCTCGCCAGCGTGTCTTCTGCCTCGTCGTTCCAGTCTTCTTCGGTGACGCTGCGGCCTTGGTACTTTTCTCCCTGGCCCCGCACTGCCACGATCGAAGACATGTACACAAACGACTTCAAGCTTGGTTCTCGGAGAGCGGACTCCAGAATACCGGTTGTGCCTTTGACGGCCGAGCTGATGATGAGATCCGCGTCTATGATCTTGAAGTTGACGGGGCTTGCAAGGTGGGCGATGGCCGTGACTCCCTTGACAGCCTCGTCGAAGGCACCTGGGACGGTGATATCGGGAACGAGAGATGTTGATAGCTGACCAGACTCGGAAAATTTTGGGAGTGCGTCGAGCAGACCAGAAGCCGATGATTGCGATCGGGTTACTGCCCTGACAGAGTATCCAGCATGAAGGAATGCCTCGACAGTCCGAGCACCGATGAATCCATTTGAGCCCGTAACAAGGACAAGACCTTTCGTGGATGACATCCTGAAGTTGCTGTGTGCGGTCTCTGTTGGTGTTTTAGTAGGTCTTATTCTCAACAAGATTAACAAGGTTGAGTTGCCGCGATTGTGTTCTTGGTTTGATTCGCGAGTTGGAAGATCCAGGTGCTCTTATCAACGCTTGCATCTCTGTAAATCCATTATTACATCAAGGGAGCGGCGGAACTAAGCTGTATCAAACACGGGCTTAGCACGTGGTACGTACATTGAGTCCGGGTTAACACCATTTTATCGCCGGGCCTTTGTCATTGGAGACTGCCACGGAACGCGACCTGCAATTCTAGGCGCGAGTCGGCATTGCGGCAAGCCATAAGCGCTAAAACCACGGCGAAGGATTCGATGTTCCGCGTCAAAGCTCCCTGCAGCTTGCATTCAGGGTCCTGCCATGACATCACCACTATTGCAGTCAAAGTACCTAATGGATGTTGGTTGGTGTTACCCTTACGCGAACCTACCGCATATTCCAGTAGTCTTGCTGCATTAACTTCCTGTGTCTCATCCCTGTACCGGTGCAGCCTTAATGCGCCTCGTCCCTTTCAATTCTCCCGGCTCCGGGCCTGGCCCGGTCTGTGGGTGCAGACTCATTCGGCCAGGGCTCTCGTGAAATCCACTTCGCCATACCCCACAACACCAAGTTCGAAAATTCTGCAAGCTAGGGCTCGTCGATATCCCCGTAATCCTCCCGGGCCACCATCACCGATCTAAGGATCACGACACGGAAGGGTGGCCGAGTTGGTTATGGCGCCAGGTTAAGGTCAGCTTAACATCTGTTTCCTGGTGGGGCAACCCGCGCGAGTTCGAGTCTCGTCCCTTTCATTTTTCATTTTTGTTGTCATAATCGAGAGACGATGCACTCACTTTTTTTCTTAGATTGGCGCGCGGTCTGCTCGCAACCCTCCTGTCTCTATCAAGCAGATTCAACGGTAGCCTGTAAAGGTCTTCTCTAAGCGCGAGTTAACGCAACGGAGATCGTGACGAGAACGACTCTCGATGCAGATGTTCATCATGTGGGGCCTCGGAAATCGGATTCCTGGGGATCATGAAGCTGTGCTCAATACGGTTATCTAAACGCCAAGCTATCAAGATCAAAGCTTGGTCACCCTTGAAATTGACAGCGGCAGTGCGCTGATGGGTCTGGATAAAACTTCCTGAACGAGCTAGTGGATGGCTGGGCGTAATTCATTCCAACTACCATAAGGAGTGAAGAGTCTATCATTGGCTCAAATGGATCGGACAATACTGATGGAACATATGCTTGCTGTTCTGCTGTATTTTTTGCATTCCCTTTTTGCGCTCTGAAATGCCCCGCGGCCTCCGTAGTTCATGTCATTCCATGTTTGGATGTTGAAAGGCTCGGCGGGAACGAGCGGTAGTCGATACTTGTCACACTGTCGGTGTTTTAGTCCGTCTGGAGAGTGAACACCTGTAAAAACAACGGCTGATATGCGTCGAAACGATGTCGAATAAGAAACAGATTTGCCGGGCGTAGGCATCTTGCCAAAAGCTTGTTGCCAATTAGTTCCCGTCGGATGCATTTTGACTCCGTAGGGCTGAACAACCACCTCACCAAGTTTTCTCCCATTCTACATCCCTAAGCACGAGTCAACTTTGCACTGCCGTAACCGGCTACACCCATGATTGCGGGTCCTCGTTCTCCCCGTTAGTTGCCATTGTAGCATTACGAGAAATGAGATTGACGCGCATGTCTACTAATGTCGGGAATTTGTAAGTGACCTGCCATTTGTAAGTAGACAGGAGAGAACCGGGAGTCTTCGCGCCCGGGACTTGAAGTGAGTACATAAGTTGCGCGATATCCTCGTTCAAAGATCCATGAATAATAGGCATCTCAAACCACAATTACCGGTGGTTTCTAGCTGCCTTTTATCCACATCATCTCAGTCAAGATGGCCGCTTTTCTCACCTATCTACTGCCCCTGCTGGCATTGCCAGCAGTCCAAGCATGCCCGACAAAACATCACAACACGACATGTGGCTCGGTGTCAGGAAACAAGACGGTCAACGCCTTTCAGCTCTACCCCGAGAACGCTGACTTTGACGAAAAGCGTTGCCTAGCTTACTTCAGGTGAGATTTCCTCTGCTGGCTCCAAACAACCACCGGTTTCTCATCTACCTCACCTAGCGTCCTCTACAACGCAAGCGTCGCGACTTGGAACCCGTACACCTCCGAGATCAAGACCATCCAGCTGCCCGGACTCAGTTTCGACAGCGAGCTTCACTCCAGCGGCGTCCGCGTCGATCCTCTTGATCGGCTGTCCATTATCGTCGACGCCGGATCCGCTTTCGACACGGCAGGACAGAACATCACCGGTGACAACATTCTCGTAAAGTACAACCTCACGGAGGAGAAGGTCCTCTGGCGGCGCAATTTGACTGAAGTCACTGGCGGCGTTTACGGCGGCTTCCAGGACACGGCTCACGGCCCCGATGGCACCACATATGCTCTCGGCACCTTTCCCAGCAGCATCATCCGCGTCAGCCCCGACGGATCCGAGGCGACTGCGTGGTACCTCAAAACACCTGCGGACCACACCATTCACGGTTTCTCTGGCCTCGTAGCAGCGCCTGACGGCAAGTCGATCCTCATCGCGGACAGCTCCGATGGACAGCTCTACCGATTCAGTCTCGACACCGCTTCTAACGCCACTGCTCCGACACCGGCCCGGATCCCATTGACCTTGGCGAGCACCATCGGCTCGGCGCTTGACGGTGCGTCGATCCCGTCGCGGTACAAGGGCACCGTCATCCTTGTCTCCGATAATGTCGATGGCACGGTCGTGCTTCACTCGGCGGATGCTAAGTGGGACTCGGCTGCGGTCGTCGGTACCGTCCCCAACGCATACCTGGCTGAGGGTGGCTCGACTACGGCGACGGTGCAGATTGGTGGCAGTGTGTACTCGGTGACTGAGTGGTTCGGCGACGACAAGGTTGCGGGCACACTGGCCGGAAACCGTACGGAGTGGCCGCTGGTTGACATCACCGCCGATATTGACGCGTTCCTGGCCGCTCAGTGAGTGAAACCTCGAAGTTCTTTTCCCGCGTCCTGTCTGAGGCGAACCCTACAGATGATATAATCATCCCAAAAAAGGACAACTTATGTTCAAAGTAAATATTATATGTTACTACTCTCTTAACCGGCGTCCTTCAATATTGTGATCTTTGCCGATGCTTTTTCACCCAAGGCCGTGGCTCATGCCTTTGCAGTGACATTGACCCGAAATTTGCGACAAGAAAGCGGACTCTTCCCGACGGGCTGAAGCACGCCATCTTGAATATGGCCCCGTGGTTGGAACAATCTCGCGTCATCTTCCCGGCTGCAGATTGCCCTTGCCAAAGCCCAACATCACTGATAACCGACGATCGCTAAGGTTGTCAAGTAAGGCATAGACGATAAAATCTGGCTGTAAATGTCAGCAATGATTGATTTTGAATGACTAGCTGACGTGCCTGACCATGAGCTGACGATGCCCTGGACTGAAGTCTGCCCACTCATCGCGCGATGTCGCCATGAGACCCGCTGAAGGCGACACTGAATTCGAACCCCAACCTACCTGTCCCTGGAGTAAGAGCCCATGGGTGTGGCTATTGGCCTGACAGATAAGATCAGTGCTCAGTCTCGATCAACAGCCAGATGTCTCCATCAGGCGCAATGCATACATGTCCAAAGCTGTTGCAATCATGTCGCTGCCTCAAGAAAAAGACGTGAAGAATGCTTCCGTCGTCCGGCATAGCAACGAAGAATCGCCAGTTCGTTCCAAGGACTCCGATCATGAAACCACCAATGGCGCAAATTATACGGAGTCCAAGAGGACATGGAAATCCTTCTTCTGGTCAAGTACGTCTCTCAACCAGATATCTTCTCATGTATCATCGTGCTGATCATTGCAGCCCTGGATGTCCCTAAAGAGGAGGCCAGATTTCTAACCAAGCTCGATTTGACGCTCATCTCTTCCTCTGCTTTGGGAGTGATGTGTCGCTATTTGGACCAAGTCAACATCACCAACGCGTTCAGTATGTGCAACAGTCAGAACTAGTCATGCGAAACGATAAGCTAAGACACCGATCAGACAGCGGTATGAAAGAAGACCTCGCACTCTATGGGAAAGAGCTCAACTACGCCAACGCTATCTGGAGTGCGGCCTATGTGTTTGGTCAAATTCCATCCAACTTGCTTCTCACCCGTGTAAGCAATCCTCAGAGCACCCGTAGATGACCACAATGACTAACGAGGGGCTTGCAGGTCAATGCGCCTCTTTACATCGCCTTCCTTGAGTTATCATGGACCGTCTTCACCTTCGCTACCGCTGGTGTCAAGGATGTCAACCAGCTCTATGTCTTCCGCTTCTTGTAAGCTGAACCCCTCATATCTAACTCTAATTGGTTGCAAAGCTCACTATGGTACTCTTTTCTCAGCGTTGGTCTGTTTGAAGCAGGCCATTTCCCTGCGGTTATGTATGTCTGCTCAAGCTACTACAAACCTCATGAGCTAGCTCGGCGAAACACCTTGATCCAAGTTTTCACTTCTGTTGGGCCCCTCTTCTCGGGATTCCTGATGGCTGCTGTCTATGCCGGACTAGATGGAGTCAGCGGTCTGCCTGGTTGGAGATGGATGTACATGTGAGTTCTCCAGCTGAACCGATGTTGTGGACCCACGAAGGTGGCGGCGAAGCTGACAACCTCTCAGCGTATGCGGTTGCATTTCCTTTCCTTGTGCCGTGTGGACAGCCTTTGCGATGCCTCAGCTACCGGCCCGTGCAAAGCCGAATTGGTTCGTATCTGCGTCCTCCGCAACCATGAAGGAAAGGTTCTTACAACTTCTAGGATATTCACCGAGAAGGAGGTCGAGTTGGCTCGTGCCAGAATGCCTAGCGAGGTTCGACCGATGACTGGACTTTTCAAATGGAAGGACGTCAAACGATGGCATACCACCTGGCACGTCTATCTATGTAGGAGCACTCAGTTCATTCGTGAAAGTCTCACCCGCTGACACCAGAAGTCCCCATATTCTTCGCGTTCCTAGCACAACTTGGCCAATCTGGAGGATCCAGTAAGTGTCAAAGGAATTGGCATTCCCCTCATCATGAACTAACAATTTCCAGTGATTTTCTGGGTGAAGAGCTACAACGTTACCGGAAAACCTCCAGTGTTTTCAGTTGCCGAAATCAACATCATCCCTCTCGGCGTGCGTCCGTCTATATGTAGCTGATATCGTGCTTGGCTGAGATCTGATTCAGATAAACATTATCTCAATCGTTTGCACCCTCATCAATTCATGGGTTTCCGACAGTCTTCCCAGGTCAGCTCGATGGCCGGGCATGGTGTTTGCCAGCGTCATGGCTATCATTTTTCCCATCGCCCTTGCCGCGACTCCCGTGCATCCACCGAATATTGGCAGTCGCTGGGCTCTTTACTGTAAGGCCTTAGATTCGTACTGATTCTTCACTCCCCAAAATCATTGCTAACTATCATTCTCAGATCTAACCGCTCTCTCCGGCACGTGTGCCGGAATCACCTGGACCTGGGTGAACGAGACCAGCAGACATGATCCAGAAAAGCGAGCGTACACCTCTGCCTTGGTGAGTCGTTCTACCTAACATCAACTCATCCCCTCTTCTCAGTGGGCCGAAGCTAACACGTGGATGTTCGTTGTCAGATGAACGCTTTCGCCTACATCTTTACGGCATGGGTCCCAATCTTCACATTTCCAGCAAACCTCCAGCCTTACATCGTGACCGGAAACTACATTACCGCTGGTTTCGGGGCATGTGCGGCCCTGACAGCGCTCCTGATTCGGCATTTTTACAACCGAGATCTCGCTAGGCAAAAGCCTGTTGGTGGAGGAGTGTAGACACTTGGTGCTGCATTTTGCGATGAATATTAGCGGGTTCCAGACATCAGACAACAGATATTTTTGAGGGGTGATGAGTACCTAATTATCGAATGAATGGGTCAATCATAGTATGACCAGCTATCAGAAGTCTTCAAGACTTCAACTCATTTCGTTCACTGAGTTCCAGGTCAAGGTTAGTTCTGGGACAACGCAGTGATGTGGATATTATCAGCCTAGAGAGACACGACAAAGATATGATCTCCCTGATAAAATATTTTTGGCTTGAGCTCAATGGGCCTTGTGTAACCGCCATTGTATTTTCTTGGTCATGAGACGTCGAGTCGCTGTCGGGTGTTCTGACCGCAATGTGTCCCCTGTAACTAGGCCCTGCAATGCGAGTACTTTAGCTGTGCGCTACGCTAACCCCAATCCATCGCAGCGCATCAGTGTAGGTATCTCATAACTGTGCGAAGGAACACAACACCATAGCTAACAGCGCGTGTCTTGCCAACTGGATTGGATATACTTCCATTTGAGGAGCCCAACAAAAGCCTCTGAACTTCACTAACCAACAGAAATTCAGCCGCTGCTTTAGTGGAGACGATCAATTGGTTTTATTACCCAATGAGGAAATTCGGCCAGCTGTCCCCTCCAGACATCATCACCACTGCCGTTTGCTCCCTTCCTACCTTATCCATTTAATCTATATAAAGAAGCCCATCGCTCATCGCATTCCATCTTGATTTGTTGTTTCTTCATTTTTCTCCCTCTTAACCACATATCCAACCACCATGGTTCCCCCGGTTCGCACAGAGAAGAATGAAAAGGCGGTGGCCTATGCCAAATCCCTGACCCACGTCCCCTGGTGCGATGACTACGAAAAGATGATCTCCGGAATGCTCTACAGCTGCATGGCACCCGAGCTGGTTCACGCCCGGAACCGAGCACGTCGCATGGCTCAGAAGTTCAACACCTATGTCCCCGATGAGGAGGCCACGGCGGAACAAGTCGCCGACAAGAGGGTTGCCATGATCAAGGAGCTGTTCGGCAAGGTGGGCGAAGACATTTACCTTGAGCCGAGCTTGCAAGTAGACTACGGCTGCAACATCACCATTGGAGACCGGTTCTATGCCAACTTCAAGTAAGACGTCTCGTCCTTCTTCGATTGTTCCAAGTGTTCTTTCCTAACATTGTTTTAGCACCGTCATTCTGGACTGCGCACACGTCACCATTGGTGACCGCGTCATGTTCGCTACTGGTGTGAGCCTAATCACGGCGACGCATGAGACTAGCCTGCAGTCCCGGAGAGACAACATTGAGTATGCGGAGCCGATCACGATTGAGGATGACTGCTGGCTGGGAGCCAATGTTACGGTGCTTCCTGGAGTCACGATTGGCAAGGGCTGTACCATCGGCGCCGGAGCGGTTGTGAATAAGGATGTTCCTCCCTATTCAGTTGCTGTCGGAGTTCCAGCCAAGGTTGTCGGTAAAGTAGATCCGATAGATTAATTCTTCATTAGAGACGTTCATGGTAAGAGCATTGGTTTGTTTACAAACACATGTGACCTGGTGATCTGATACTCTCCACCGAATTCCTGTGAAGTAACTACGTTGATGACGGACTCTTTGAGAACCTCATAAACACTACTGAAGGCTGCGTACCATCATCACATTACCTCTCAGATTGAAGATGCGTCTTCGGCGGCTTAGTTGCAATATTCAGATAAAAATTGTTTCAATCACACCTGATGCGGCAGCAGCGATTCCCATTCCTCGTGTTTTCTCACGCACTCACGCATGCTGCTCGCCCTCAGTGGTACGAGGCTTTTGTCCAGTCCATGAGTAGTAAGTCCCATACGCATGCACCTCAGGGTCCCTGATCGCTTTGCGGACCAAGGCGAGAAAGACCTCAATCTCCGTCCGTTCCATGCCCAAAGCCGCCAACGGCTTACTCGCTGCCGCACCCAGGAAGTCCTCAGTCACGGTTCGCATGTACATGCCCACCAAGCGCAAGGTCTTGTCCTTGGGCCAAGTCCCGACAGGGACCTTGTACGACTTCTTCTGCACGTTGATGAATCCTGCCTCCTCCATGATTTTACCGATGCGAGGTCCCACCTGTATATCGATGTTGAGCTTCGACATGGCCTGGCGGATCTTCTCCCAGAACTGCAAGAGATACCAATCGTCAGGCATAGTGCCGTCATCGCAGGCGACGTTGGCACTGAAATCTTGAGTCTCGACCCACGCACCGGGCTTGAGATTGCTATGAGGGAGCAGTTAGTAACACGAAGAGACATGGAGACTGGGAATTTTGGATGCTTACGCATAGACACGTTCAAGCAACTTGGGTAGGTCATGAACCAAAGATGCGAGGTTCCGCATATGGATGAAGTCAAAATTATCGCCAGACTGAACACGTTGAGCAACAGAAACTTCCTCACTTTGCCAAAGAAACTCACAAGCCATTCGTCCTCAACGTCATCAACGATGAAGTGAACATTTGGGGGCACCCTTGAGACTGTTAGAGGGAGGGCTGACGCAGGGATTGGATTCATATACAAACCAGTCGGATTGAATGGGAGACAAGTCTAAGCCGGTCACTTCTGCGGAGGGATAGAGATCTCCAACTAGCAGAGAGCCTGTCAGTTCATACCCGTCTTATGGCAGTTTATTTGACAGGGTTACCCGCAAGCAAGAATCAGACGCACCTTCTATCGCCCAGGTACCTGTAATTCTGTAAACACATGGATGCTCGACTTTTTCAAGATCAATCTGTGGGTCGGACTCACCAACTCCGGTTCCAAGATCCAAGATCTTCCCAGGTGTCTTTCCAATCGGTGCATGGAAAAGTTTTCCGTCGGTTAGTTCCATGACCATGGCGTGCTTCATGTCCTCGCGGTTCTGCTCAATATCGTCGTTTGGGATGGGATACTTTCCATCCCGATAGTAGTGGTACCTAAACCTTGTGAACAAAGCCGCGATGCTGGTTCCTCAGTAATCAGTTCTTACCGTCTTCCATTGGCGTAAGCATGCTGCAAGATTGATGACGTAACAGAGGCCGATCCAGACGAGGACGATTCCCATTCCTGGGGCTCGAACTCGTCCTCACTCTGGCCAGCGTCGCCTGCCTCGATCTGCTCCGGGGGAGCTTGTTCGGTAGTGTCTGCCATTTTCTAAATTCAATACTGTGATATCAGAACTGCTTGAATTGATCAGCTGCGTCATGCATTCTGCTGGAGCCTCTGCGCGTGGATCTTGGGCCGGACAACGCTAGCAACCGAGGGGCGGGGAAGTTGAAAACGTCCAGCCAGTCCGTCGCTGTCACCACGATGGGGCTCGCTGTGATTGGTGGAGACTTGAATAATATGCCTCAAAGAGTCGCCCGAATCGTATCTCGTGGCGATAAGAGCCTAGACTTTTATCCCTATCTTAGTGCCTTCAATCGAGAGAAGCCAATGATAGTCTCCATTCCCGCTGTACTGCCGACCTAGGATGATGATTAGAGTCGGCTAATAAGATCAAGCAAAAATACCTTCCAGCAGGCTCAATGCAGTTGCTCGGACGTGTTAGATAATATAGCAATGCGGTCAAGGATAATTAATTGGATAGATATAATTGGTAAGTTGATGATGATCGCCTCCAGTCTAATGCCTAAAATTACACGCAAGGACAAACCCCTCGCCATGAAGCGCTCAACTATGCTGCTCGGTTTCCTCGTACCCAAACTTTTTAATTGCCCAAACACTCATGCTCAGTCTTTGCCTAGTGCCCGCAGACGAACGTAACAATCTTTGGGCTTGAACGTGAGACCCTCCTTTGCGGCATACCCAGACAGCTCATCCGGGCAACGCAGTAGCTCAAAGTTCCACACAATCAACGTCACGATAATCCTTAGCTCCAGGTATGCGAGCCTGCGACCGAAACATCCGCGTGTGCCGAGACCGAAAGCAAGCTGAGGGCCGGCCTGCTGGTCAAACTCGCCGTCGACAAGCCAGCGGTCAGGCTTGAACTGGTCGACGTCGTCGTCGTCCCAGACCCGGGCCTTCGCGGCGAGACTTGATTTGCTGCGCTTGGAGTCGTCGACCGGGATCGCGGGCTTCATCACGCTGGGTCCCTTGCCGAGCATCATCACGACGGTGCCTTTCGGGATGTGGTGCCCCAGGAGCTCGGTGTCGCAGATGGCTTCGCGGTCGATCAGCGGGGCGGCGCCACCGCAGCGGAGGATCTCTTCCATCGTGGCGTCCAGGTAGTGGATCTTGGTGTTTGTGATCTCCTTGATGCTGGGGCTGCGGCCCTCGGCCGCGGCGTCGGCGAAGCCGGCCCGGAGAGCGTCGCGGAGCTTCGTCTGCCTGTCGGGGTTGTCTGCTAGGAGCTTGACGCCCCAGCACATGGTGGTGCTAGTTGTATCATGGCCTGCGATGACTACGCCGAAGACCTGCGGAGAGGTTAGCACGTGAAGGTAGTGATGGTGGAAGAAGGGAGTGCTCACCTCATCAATCATTATAGGGCTGAAGTAGTTGGGCTGTCTGCCCTCGTTCTCTGCCATCTTCTTCTCTCTGAGCACAACCAGCTCAACGGCGGACAAGACTTTCGTCTCCTCCACGTTGCCACTGTCCTTGAGGCGTTGCAGCGCTTTGGCGATCTCCTCTTTGACGTACGCCTGCTTGATGGCCATACCCTTCACAATCTCGGGTCTCCTCTTAACAAACCACCACTTGATCCTGGGAATCGGTGATCCCAACAAATGCTCGATGGCGCCGGCCAAATCCAGAGTTCCCGTGATCTTCTCGTCACATTCTCCATAAGGAAAATCCATGGGCTTGTTGCTTGAGGTGGAAGTGTTTCGAAGCCGCTCTACGTGTTCGGCCGTGAGACTCTCCACGGCTTCCAGTGAGGGCTGGATAGCGCTAATGGGGAAGTTGCCGCCAAAGGTGAAGGCATTCACGGCGTCCAGGGCTCCATAGTAAATGTCCAGCTCAGCGGGGAAGGGCCGTCCATCAGCCATGCGAGTCTTGTCGTTCCAGAGGTCGATGAGTCTCTGCACGCCCACGTACACAGCAGGGCCAGCGACCTCGTTGAGGAAACCCGGGGACATGAGGTCCTGCAAAAGCCTTCGATGACGCTTCCATTCGCTGTCCGTCTTCAGGTGGATGTGGTGGTCCGGCGCACTGCTCTCCAAGAGATCGGCCGTCGCGCGCGATCTGTCGAATTCTTTGCGCCGCATGAGGATATCCTGCGCCTCTCGGAAGTCGCACAGGACCAACGTAGGCCGGTCAAGAGGACGGATGAAGACCTGGAAGAGCGGCGAGCCGAGCTTTGCCGCCTGCTCCTGCAGCCAGAGGTTGAACTCTCCAGTGCGCTTGATGCCTTCCATCAGGGAGGGGATGTCTCCCAGGACGCTCTTTGTGGCGCTCACATTGTGCGGGATGTTGGATATCGGTTTGGGCAGGGCCCATCGGTAGAAGGCGTAGATGAGCACGACGGCTGCGATAGAGAGAAGGGCATATGGCTTTGCGAGAAGGCTCGCGTCGGTCGAGCCAGAATGCACGCTGATGCCTGGCATCGTGATGTCTGTGTGAGGTCGAAATTCCAGCGATGTGTGACGTCAAGAAGAATTCCCACCTCTACCAGCGAGCGGCACGGCGTGTTTAAATCATCAACACGCGTGAGGGTTTGAGAGGTAGTCGGACATCTAGACGGAGCATCGGACTGGACCATTCGTCCGTTTTCTGGATGAAGTTTAAGGGTCCGGTGGGAGAAGCATGGGGCAGTTCGCAGCTCGTCAGGCTCTCCGCGGGCGGGCAACCGGCAGAAACCCAGAAGACTTTGGTGAAGCCGCCACGGGAGCAGAGTGGGACACGAACGTCTTACCAGACGCGGCAATTCACTCGTCGCAGAAAATTGATGTGAGTAGGGATGACCCCCGTATGTGAGCCGTGTGGCCCACGCGAGGCCCCGCCTGTCTCTACCAGGCTTTATTGTGCCATATTCACTGGGGAGCAAACTCTTTAAGAATGGACGAATGATATCGATCGAAACGGAAGGCTCCAGATTGTGTGCGCTATCGACCATGAGCGGGCGTCCGCCGGACTGATGTTTGGTCTCGGTTCCGTTTGTACGGGAGAGCGGCTGAACACCGGACTCTTCTTGGTTCATCCTGTTAGATTGGAAACGGGCCAATCAGAGCCACTGGAAATGCGTAACTAGTCAGTTCTTTGAAGCGCGATGAATGAGGTGGGTTTGTTCCGACCGGATTTGTGTCTATGCCACTTTGGTGGCTGAGAGTGATTATCGCGGTTTCGTAAAGAAGCCCAGGCCCCATGTGCCTGATGTCACCTAGTCCACTCCCGGCAGAGGCCCTTGCTTTTTGTGAAATGCCAGGCGATACACAAGCAAACAAGCGGTCAGCCCAGTGCCAAAGAAACGTGGCGACTACGTCGAGGCTGCAAAAGCGGACGCTTATGCAAACCTCACGCGATGTCATCTCTGAAATCTTGAGCTAAATGAGATCCGCAGATAGACACGATGTCAAGCGATCGGCAACATAGAGTGAGACGCCGGAGACATTTGTTCATATTTGGTTAGTCTTGGTTTGCTAGCAGGGGCCACGGCAGATTTGAATTGCGGCAAAAAATGAGACGAGTCACGGTGCACAACTTTCGGCAAACGACATCAGACGAAAAAAGCAAACATAACAACATCAAAAGATAGAACCCATGGTGGATTTTAACCACTGAATCTCCCCGAGGTGGGCTCGAACCACCAACCTCCAGATTAACAGTCTGACGCGCTAGCCAATTGTGCCATCGGGGATAAGCTCTGAATGAGCTGGACAGGTTGTCGATGTGCCAGCGACCGGAACCGTTTTATCAATGTTCAGGACCCATTTGGGCGGCTGTGCGGCAAGTCTGAACCCTAGGGTGCTGGCCGCAGACGTCGGTAGTGAATGTGGATGTGACTGTTTCTGACCAGAGAACGCGAGTAATTCGTCACCAAACTCCTGACAGGTGGACACCACAGGGGCGTTGGCTCCGCTGTATTTCGAACCGAGGACTCGACCCCTTCTGCAATCTCGATTGCTTTCTGCAGGAGGACGTGCACTGGAGGGTTTGGTTGGAGTCTTTGTCTTGACTGTTCACGATATGTGGTTTCAAACGAGCCTGCATTAGACAACCATAGTGATTTCAATCATGCCTTGGAGATAAGCCTTGATTTCCAATGTTGAAGAATATTGTTTATCTCAACGCTTAGGCTCGGACTTGGCAGTGAGAATTCTACACAGCAGCAGCCCATGATAAGTATTCCGTTAAAACTTCTCACCACCCAATCCCTTCAAGTCATCTTCAGCGTTCTGAACTTCCGGTACAGTAGTCTTTGCAAAAGCAGAAGACTTGATCCGTGATTCAAACAGAAAGTCGAGATCGGCGTGGGTTCTTCCCTTGGTCTCCGGAATCTCCAGCCATGATACAAAGAGAACCAAGATGCTGGTACCCGCGAAGAAGAACCCAATCTTACCTCCCCAATTTGCCTCGTCGGGGTTGTAAAGATAGGGCGTAAAGAAGCTGAAGATCCAGGCTGCGATAGATTGGGCAGCGAGGCCGATGCCGGCGGACTTGGACCGCAGCCGTACGCAGGAGACCTCGGAAGCGATGACCGGAACTGCGCTGGCGACGCCGAAGCTGTTGAAGAACCCGAAAAGAAGAAGGGCGACTCCAACAAACCTACACATGGTATTAGTCATGAGATATCGTCAAGAGGAAATCCTTGAATGCTCACCATCCAGCTGCGGAGGTATTGAAACAGGCGGCAATACCCATCGCAGCCCAAGAAAAGATATCGAGAACGATGCTGATGAGAATCATTGTTCTTCTACCAAACCTCGGCACTGTGTACCACGAGATCATGTTTGCGACCATGTTCGAGGCGACGCCGATGAGGTTGACCATGAGTGAGTACTTGGCGGACATGCCAGCCATGGTAAGGAAGTAGGCCCCGTTCTGCAACAGCGCCATGCCGACGAACTGCTGGAGAATGTTCAGGAAAATTATGATGCGCGTACGACGCAGATTGACGCCGTGAAAGCATTCGCGATAGGTTGGGGGCCCTCTGTCCTGGGCCGTGTCATCGTCCTCGTGCGCCAGCGTAGCTTGAATCCTTTGGAGCATGTTCTGGCCGCCGGCGGTTCCAAGCTTTTGCAATGACTTGTCCGCTTTCTCTATGCTGTCCTGGGAGATCAACCACACCGGGCTTTCCGGCAGCAACAGGGCAGCGATGACGGCTACTCCGCCGAAGGCCCATTGTGTAGCGAACGGGATCTGATAAGACTCAGAACTCAGGTTGCCGACTTCGTTGTAAACGATTGTGATTGCGAGGAGGTGCCCGAAAGACTGTTGGACAAAGCCGTTAGCGTCTCGCTTTACGAATCATCTTGGAGATTCGTTGACTCACAACGTTGAACGCATAAAAGCCCAGGACAACACCACGAAGATTCTTGGGTGCGATCTCAGAGATGTACGTCTGACAAGCAGACATGAGAACACCACAACCCATTCCAATGATGATCTTGGCGAATAGGAATAAGACCCTTCTGTCAGTTGTACCGGAAGGCATGCCCGATGTGAAAGCTGCAGCTGTCCCTGCTAGTCCCAAGATGCCCCCGAGGAAGAACGTTGCACGCCGACCGAAGCGGTCTTGGAACCAACCAGCGAGTATGGAACCCCCCGCAGCGCCGGCTTGGACAAGACCATTCCACAAGCCGAGCCACAGCGCTGGGAGGATTGATGTTCTGCCGTAACCATCCCCAAAGTCTTCACTATATCAAGGTATCAGCTCTATAAGTTAGAGATGAAAACTAGTCGCACTGGGCTATACCGGAACTTTGGAAGAGCTGAGATGGCCCCAACAACCACAAGATCGTATCCGAACATCAGCGGCCCGATGTTGGCGA
The DNA here is from genome assembly GCF_026319265.1 of Colletotrichum chrysophilum. Lineage (NCBI taxonomy): Eukaryota > Fungi > Ascomycota > Sordariomycetes > Glomerellales > Glomerellaceae > Colletotrichum > Colletotrichum chrysophilum. Next base: position 44,478 of record NW_026517364.1, on the reverse strand, counting down.
GAATCGCGTACAAGACCACCTTGCGGTGGCGGAGAATGGCTCCCCATGGACGTTCAACGGGTGCCGACTCTTGCTGAACATCGCTTTGGCCTGGCCTTTCGACCATTTCGACATTAGACTTGGGATCTGTGTCGCCAGCCATGATTATCATAGAGCAGCTCGAATATAACAGAAACAGGGTCTGGCTCGCTCGACTTAAGGTGAATTCTGCCCGCTTGTGTGAACCTTGCCTTTATAGTGCGTTCAAGCTATCAAACTCAATCTTGGAAAGACCCGGCCACCTGGCATGCACCCCAGAGTTTTCGATATGTTCCCCAGACTATCCCCCACGCTTTCACAATCCTCCCCGAATCCATCCCCCACTCCCCGCACGAACCCCAGAAATGCGAGTCGTGTGTCCCGTGAACTGGGTCGCAGTACGGGTGATATTCCTGGCGGACTACTCCGCCTCTTTCTTTTATCTCTAGATATGGCAATTGGCATTGGCAGTCAGGGCTTGGGTGAGTCCAACGGAACGGAAGCATGGTGGGCAGGCGAAGTGGGGGCTTCCGAGGTGGCGGGTGATCCTGGCCGGGAAAGCCGGCAGTGAGGGACGGCAACGGCAGATCGGAGCCCGACCGGCAGATACTTTGGCGGATGACCCGAAGTATGTGTATCCCATATTTCGACAAATAGGGTGCGACATTCAACATGTCAAAAGTGCTTGCTCATCATCAGATAGAAGTTCACGATCGGGCGCAATCACATCTACAAACGACAAAATCAGCCAAGACTTTTTCAATAAATATCATGCTCAAGCCCCAGGCCAACTCCACCAGGGAGCTGGTGTCTCTCGATGGCATCTGGAACTTTGCCATCGCTGACTCGGTCGACATTGAAACGGATGCACCCTGGGCCAAAATCATTCCATCAACATTGCAGGTGCCAGTCCCAGCCAGCTACAACGACATCTTTGTGGACGAGAAAATCCGCAGTCATGTTGGCTGGGTCTACTACCAGCGCCAAGTCACGGTCCCCCGGAGCTGGGCCGCACAGCGTTACCTCCTACGTTTCGACGCTGCGACACACCACGGCCGCGTTTACGTCGATGAGAAGCTAGTCGCTGATCATTCAGGCGGATACACGCCCTTCGAGACGGATATCACCGACGTCGTCAAACCAGGCCAGAAGTTCCGGCTCACCGTGGCTGTTAGCAACGAACTTTCTTGGGAGACGATACCGCCCGGGCGGATTGAGACTCTTGCCAATGGAAGACAAAAACAGCATTATCAGCATGACTTTTTCAACTATGCCGGGCTTGCAAGATCGGTGTATCTCTATTCAGTGCCTCAGAACCGCATTAAAGACATCACTGTCGTAACAGAGATTGGCGGTAACAGCCAAGGAGTCGTCGATTTTGAGATTGAAACGACGCATCCTGTCACAGACGACGTTGTTGAGGTTCTGGTCTTTGACGAACAAGGCTCTCTTGTGGCGTCTGCAAACACTTCCAAAGGCCGGATCGAAATTGAGTCGGCTCATCTTTGGCAACCCGGGGCTGCCTACCTGTACCAACTGCATGCCAGAATTCTCTCCGCGCCTGGATCTGCTGATGTCCTTGATACCTATGAGCTCTCCTTCGGTATTCGAACAATCAAAGTCGAAGGAAACCGCTTCCTCATCAACGGCAGCCCCTTCTACTTCACCGGCTTCGGCAAACACGAGGACAGCCCGATCCGTGGAAAGGGCTTCGACCCAGCCTACATGATCCACGACTTCAACCTCATGTCCTGGGTGGGCGCCAACTCCTTCCGCACATCGCACTACCCGTACGCCGAAGAAGTCCTGGACTACGCCGACCGGCACGGCATCGTGGTCATCAACGAGACGGCCGCGGTGGGTCTGAACCTTGGCATTATCGCGGGCATGTTCGGCATCAAGCCGCCGCCGACCTTCTGCCCGGAAGCGTGCAGCGACAAAACACAGGCCGCCCACGAACAGGCGCTCCGGGAGCTGGTGGCGCGCGATAAGAACCACCCGTCCGTGGTGATGTGGACCGTCACGAACGAGCCGGCCTCCGCCGAGCCCGGCGCTCGCGAGTACCTGGAGCCGCTGGTGTCGTTGACCCGCAAGCTGGACCCGACGCGGCCGGTGTGCTTTGCGAACATGGGCTTTGCCACGTGTGAAAAGGACCGCGTGACGGACCTGTTCGATGTCATCTGCTTGAACCGCTACTACGGGTGGTATTCGCAGACTGGAGACCTGGAAGCGGCGGAGAAGGTGCTGGAAGATGATCTTTTAGGATGGCAGGAAAAATACGGGAAGCCCATTATCATGACGGAGTACGGCGCGGAGGCATTGTCTGGACTGCATTCTGTTACAAACTTGCCGTGGAGTGAGGAGTACCAAGCTAGGTTCTTGGAAATGTTCCACCGCGTGTTCGACCGGGTTGATAGCGTGGTAGGTGAGCATGTCTGGAATTTTGCGGATTTCCATACAACATCTGGTATCCATCGCGTAGACGGAAACAAAAAGGGGGTCTTCACACGGGACAGAAAACCGAAGAGCTCGGTTCATGTGTTGAAGAAGAGATGGACAGAAATGCCAAAGAAGGCTCTTTCTTGAGATTTGCTCAGCTAATAGAACCATCAGATTAAGCATGCACTTCAGCAGGCCACATGGGTTTTAAGGGTTTTTAATCTCTTTTTAAGGTTATTAGAGCGTATACTGGTATCCATACAACCCCCAATAACATTACAATGGCCAGCACTTGATCGAATCATCCGAGTCCGGCACACAGCGCCCTTTTCATCTCGTAAGTTTCTCATGATCGACTCTGTCTCATCCCCTTTCATCCAATCATGTTAGTGTTGGTGGGCTTTCACACCCGAACACCCATGCCTTCCCGGTAATTAAGCCGATTATGCGGTGGAGGCGTTGAAGTCGAGGGCGGTGGAGGCGTTGCCAGCCTCATCCTCGTCCTGCTTGATGTTGTTGTCGAGCTTCTTCTGCTCGGTGGCCATCTTGTCGGCGACGTCCTCACCCTGGGCCTGCTGAGCCTGCAGCTTCAGCATGGTGGCGGTGAGCTTGAGGACCTTGTTCTTGATCTTGCCGCGCTGTTCATTGCACAGTTAGTGACGTCCTTGGTTGCTTGCAAAGATGGTTGAAGGTCTTACCTGGAGAGCATCGGCCTCCTCGCCGGTGGCAGCCTCAATGGCAGGGTTGAAAGCCTCCTTCTCGGCGTCGTTGGCGATCTGGTTGACGCTGTTGAGGAAGTCCAGATCGGCCTTGCTGACGGTGCTCAGGTCGGTAGGAAGACCGGAGAGCTTGTCGAGAGCCTCCTGCTTGGCGGTACCGGCGGTGCCGCCGCTGATGGAGAGGTCGTTGAAGGTCTGGGTGGAGAAGACGTTGTTCTGGCGGGCAGCCAGGGGAGCGGCGGCGGCGAAGGCAGCGAAGCCGACAGCGACGAGAGAGAACTTCATTTTGAAAGGTTGGAAAGGGGGGTTTTGGTGACTTTGAAAAAGTTGTCGAAAGTTGAGAAGAGTCGAAAAAGAGGGACACGGACCCAGAAGAATGAATGATCAAGTGCGTTAGGAAGAGATTGAAGACAGCACAGCTGTTTTGAAGAGAAGAAGAAAACAAACAAGGTTGTAATGATTGTAGAGCGTGATGAGGAAAGGAAAGAAGAGGCGGATTAGAGGAAGATCGAGCTGATCTTTATAGATTCGTTCTTCAGACGATCGTCTTGTCCGTTCACACTTACGTGCCTGATTAAGCTGCATGGTTACATTGGATCATTGGATGTTTGCCTCCCATCTTTCCCGCTTCTGGCAGGGCCCCTCGTTCTCGTGATGGGGAGACATCCGAGCAAGTGCTTCCATCCGGCCCCTCTCCCCTTGGATCTGATGTGCCCCAGCTGTCGCAGTCGCCATGGTCGTAGCGGCCGCTGAATGCGCACCACTCAGACAGTAGACTCAAGATGGGATGGCAGGGTTCGGAAGGGCGGTTGAGACGTCAAGGTCGCGAGCATGTCATCTCAGAGGCTGCAGGTCAGCCCGCCAGCCTCGAAGGAGGTTCCAGAGTTCGTGACGCATGGGTGCGATGAAGCTGCCAAGATGTTGCGGCTGCCTCTGCTAGGCCTGATCGGGAAGCTAACTGACGACCGGATCTGGCGTGCGCGACAGGGAATGCCTTGCCTGAGCGCCTGTCGTTACAACTTTGAGGCTCGTGAGGCTCCGTGGAGTTGTGTTAAGGTACGAAAGGGGTCTCTGAGTGGCTGACATCAACGGCAGAGGGGGAAATGGATCATGGACTAGGAGAAAGATTGGGCCCGGGGTTGAGACGGAGGCGCTGCTACGAGAAACTGGGGCAATTTCGAGGGACGGTCTTGGCGATAAGCCAAGCCAAGTCGGCCTCGACCTCCGACACTTAGCGGTATTGTTCCATCCCAGGGTCCCGGGTCTCATACTATCTGATCCGGCTGTAGCACCCAATGGGAGATGCACTCGCAGACCGTCAATAACAAAGAAGAGTTCCGGAAGTCGACTGTTGGTTGATTGAGTTGGCGGGAAAGCTCCGAGCTTCCCCACCACCAGGGGGGTTTCACGACCCTTGCCTCATACTGCCAAGCTTAACCTTCAGACGCTGTGGAGGACAATATTGGGACGGCATCAGCTTCGTCCGTGCCCACATCTGTCATGCCCATTCTTTTTTTCTTCTTGCCTCGTCACAAGAGCCTCGGAGACGTCGGTCTGGCGCGGTTGGCTTAGCACCGGCTTTCGTCACCGCCTGGATGATGCGAGAGATGCGAGTTGAAGTGGACTCTCTACCCTGTGTCGGTGATCCCACGGAGATCCCAAACACGACGACCGAAAGACGAGATTCCTTGGGCCTGCTGATGCGCGTTTGGCTGGGCAGAATATTCTTACATTTCGTCCCATCTTGCGCCAATGTCGCGAAACTTTCTTTGACGTCAGCTCTGACAACTTGTCAACTGAATCAACTGACACTCAGGTGAACACCTCATCCCGACGGCATCCGCGCACGGCATAAGCCCAATCTTAGATGTTTGGACGGGAACACGTCCTCCCGAGCACGATGGACGAGTCGCCGATGACGAAGACTATCTGTCATTCAAAGACGCCCGCAGGTCCGGTCAGTAAGAGGAACAAGGGTGCCTCTGGCGATTCAGGAACCAACCTCGCATTTGCCCCCAACAGACTTTCGGGAAGCCAGGAGACTAGGAAAACAAGGTAGACGCGCTAGGTGCTTAACTGTCGCTAGTGCAGCCTGAGCCTACCGTAAACACTGGATCCCCTGCGTTGGCCTGCTTTTCCGGTCCTTTTGCGTATTTTTCCCACCACATCCAACGGCCCAAATGCCTGTCAAAACCCGCCCAGGGGCCGAGGGACACCGAAACGGCTTGTCGCCCCCTCAAAGGTTAAGCGCTGCGGGGTGGCATATTTTTGGGGCCAGGCGGATTGTCATATGTGTGTCATTATTGTTTGAATCGTGCGAATCCCTGACGTGGGCGCTGAGAAAGAGAACATCCCTAGGGCATACATACATACATACTCTCGTTCAACATACAAACTCATAGTCTGGTCGTCGTACTCGCTTCTGAAACCATGCCTATATCGACCACCAAAAGTCATCCGCAGACGCAACATGAACCGGATATATCCTCCAAAGAAGCGACAGACTCGTGACCATGGGCCAGAGAACGGAAATGATCAGGGACGGATGTCCATCAATAACAGCTCGCTGTTATCTGCATGGTTATCCCATTCCCCGTCGCGTTTTTTGCCCATGATCATCTCATCAACTGAGAACAATCTTTCGCAACTTTATTCTTTCTTCATTGCCATTTCTCACTGATCTTTGCGTGTTATTTTCTCTTCATTACAAGTAGATGGTCACGGCGACGCCGACAACCAATGCAACACCGGCCATGATTGTTGGTAGCCCAGCGAAATTGCCGTTGGCGCCAGAACAGCCATCATCGCCATTGTTGTGGTTGGTCTTGGGCTTCGTCGCGCTGTTGGTGCCACCGTCAACATCGCCCGTCGTCGCGCGCTTGCACACGCCATTGGCCGTTGACGTCGCCGCCGATGCAGGCGTTGTCGACGTCGACGATGTCTTGCTCTTCGCGCTGTTCAATTTATCGTGACCAGCGATGATAGTGATCGCCGTCGACCACGAGGCAGACTCGGAGCTCGCGAGAACCGTCTCGGCGGCAGCGGCGTTATTGGCACCACCAACAGAGCATCTTGCCGTCGAGCCTCGCGTGCAGTCGAATGTTTCAGATCTTTTCAGGCAATGTTAGTCCTTGCTGCCTTGAACAACCCGCTGCTGCCTAGAACGGAGTTGGCGGTGTATTACCTGAACCCGATCTTCATGGTGCTGTTGCCGTAGGTCAGCGTCACGCCGCTGAACTGCGAGCACGACGCCGCTGATCGAAAGTTTGACGTGCATGCCAACAGGAACTCGGTCGAGGACGGAGCCGCCGTGATGACGGACGCGTAAATGTTTTCGCCGGCGCGTGTGGAGCGCGGCGGCAGCCACACGGTCGACTTCTCCGTCTTTGTCGACGACTGGGCTGCGACCGGGCTGACGAGGCCAACGGCCGCGGCAAGGAGTACAAGTTGTTGCAAAAACATCATTTTGTACAGCCACAGCAGTTTCAGTTTCTGTCTCTATCTTTTGCGTTGGGCGTTTCGATATTCACAGCTTGGAACGTGCTACCAGACGGTGATGCCGTTATATCTTATGCTTATCTCTAGGTACTTTGGCATCAGATGAGCGCCCGGGACAGTAGCGTTTTCGGTCCTCTGCCCTCTCTGATAGTCCTCCCGCCCGGGGCGGAATGGAGGCCTCGTGCTCCGCCCCGATCTGTCAGACGGCGAGGACGTTGATTGGCGCTGTTCATCCAGGCAGGCACGGTTGGTTGGCTCTATGCAGTTAGTGACGATGCAGTAAGAAAAGTCGCGTGGAAGACCGAATATCCTGGGCTGTGTTGCCGCCCGGTGTTGGTGTTGTTGGAAGACTGCAGCGGTGTTGGCGCTCCGCAGTAGGTGCAGCATGTTGGTCCAACACGCTGAACAAACACAAAAACAGGCTGCATGCCAAGGAATTCCCCTCTGTAATTCTGAGGTTGGAGCAATCTCGCCAAAGCTGCGCCACGAGAGACTATTGGCCAGGGGGCCAGAAATGACTCTTCGCGTCACATTTCAGCGAGCTGTGCCGCTCATAGGCTACCGGGATTAAATGTTGAAGAAAACTCTGGTGATGGCGGTGAAACTGGTGCCAGACGTTGGATCTTTCCCTCGAGCACACCACACGGTTAGCCGTAGCGGCGGTTTGTCCGGATGCTCGGTGCATAAGCCCGGCGACTTCGGCGGCCCACGGAGACCGTCCGCCGCGGCGGGGCCACCGTCCCGGCCCCGAGGAAATCGGCGCTTGGTCCCGCTCGTGGGCTACACTGGGTAGAGTAGAGCGTGCTTCCATCTCTGCAATCGGTTCCTTCGGGAGTGTCAAGCATGGGTGAATGCGGCCAACGGAAGGGCCCGTTGCAATTCGAAATTGACAGGCCAGACACGTTGCAACTACAGCAAACCCCCATACATTTGTCACGACAAGATTGCTACACCACCTTTCCGTATCCACACCGGGGTGGTATGCTCCCACCCACATTGGCACCAACACGAATTTTGTGTGTTTGCGCGTCAAAAAAAGGGAGCGCCGCCAGTGACGGAATGTCGGCTCGCGCCACCCACTGGGACCAACATGCGGCGAGCAGCCTTGGGAAAAACTGGCAGGCGTGAGGAGGCGAGTGGGCTATGCCCCATCAGATAGATGAGGCATAACCAATCAGGGCTGCAGGTCGCGTGACATTTCTCTTGTTGGGCCCGAAGCGCTTAGCAGTGGAGAGGCTCGGCGCGTCCCGTCCTCCCGACTCAATGATGAAAGCTTGCCTCTCCGTCGCATTTGCCCGCTCTCCTCTAGAAGCTCCACCGCCGCCCCAACTTCGTCAAACCACTCTTCTTCCCCGGGGCCCTGGGCTCTTTACTTTTTTTTCGTACTGTTTTCTGTCTAGCCTTAAACCCGCGACGAGAGCATGTCCTCCTCTGCCGTCAATCAGAGACACCACTCGCCACATCACGCTACTGCAAATAACTCACCCGCCGACGACGAGGGCATCGGCGACGATGACGACTACCTCCTGTTCAGCGCGGAGCCGGATGGGTGGAAGTCTATGACTTCGTCAATAAAGAACCATGTTCATTACGGAGGCAGACGGTACGAATATTCCCATTCGGCGCATGTTCAGACTTCACCGCCTGTTGCCTGGAGTCTTCGAGCTGATGGAAATCAACAGATATCACCGCTACAGAGATGGGAAATACCCCTTTCCGAACGACATGATTGAGCAAGGAAGAGAATATCTGAAGCATGATATGATTACGCGTGTGACCGAGGGCCGACGTTTCCATGCGCCGATCGGGAGTCACCCGCAGAAGATTCTCGATTTAGGCACCGGCGTAGGTAAGTGAGAGCAAAGTGTGTGAAGTGTTTGCGACATGAGCTGACATTCAATATCACTGCAGGCGTCTGGGCAATTGAAGGTAACAAGAGTCTTCGTCAATGGCCTGTTGCATCTTGGGACTAAATTCTGTCCAATCTAGTCGCAGACACATATCCTGGGGCGCAGGTCGTCGCCGTAGATTTGTCTCCAATACAACCAGATATGTAAGTACTATCTGGCCATTACTTGCAGGAGGACAACCACTCAGAGCTTTTAGGATTCCAGGAAATGTGGACTTTTTAATAGACGACATTGGAGATGAATGGGTAGATCCTGTGAGTACCTGAAACCCTCATGAGAATTTACCAATTTCATACCGGAGGCCGTCTCTCATGCTATGCTTTATCAGATAAGCAATGACTTCGACTTTATACATGCTCGAGACTTCCTTCCATATATAGCCAATGCTTCAATGATACTTGATAAGGCGTACAAGTTAGTTTATTCTGGTTCTTTTGTATCCAATCACCTCATCACCCCCGCATCTAACAATTGTCACCAGTCACTTAAAGCCAGGGGGCTGGATAGAAACCCAAGACTTTAATGCCGTCTTGTCATGTGACGACGGTACAATGCCGGGCGACTTTCCTGTCACCGAATTCTGGGCACATCTGCAGACGGCCCAGCAGCGAGCTGCATGTGACCTTCGAATAGCAGCAAGGACGGGAGAACTCTTGCACCAAGCTGGGTTTATAAATGTGCAATGCAGGACGTACAAGATACCAATCGGCCCCTGGGCTCATGACAACGAATTGCAAGAGCACGTGGGAAGGCAAATGCGTCAGGTGTGCGCAGATTTTCTAGGAGCAGCAGGTGTGAAACCGTTCTCAAGCTTGGGAATGACGGAGACTCAGATTCAGGGGTTTCTGGCACAAGTGAAAGAGGCATTGAATGATGATAGCGTGCATACATACATGGTGTTTTGTTCTTGGGTTGGGCAAAAGGCGGCATAGCGATGGAATATTCATTTATCAATATCAATTTCACGGGCACTTCCGTTCGTTTTTCTACATCATGGGTTCTGATCTTCAGGTTCTAATATTGAACATTACCACAACTTTCACCGTTCTAATCCCACGGCGGAAGGATGCTCGGGCTCTTTCGTTGTTTCTATCTTCTCAGGGAGGCCACTGCCACTTGCCCTTGAAATATGTAGAGAGCCGTGATGGTCCCCGCATAACAAGGGTTATGTGACGTTGTAGGGCCAGTATCTCGAAGCCGCAGGCAGCCTTGTCAAGGGACCGTTGTCAGAATGTATCTTTTAAGGGTCCATTTACCAGTCCATAACATGTCCTGCGGAAATGTGCTTGAACTAGCTGAGGTGATGCCTGGAACCCAGTCTTCGCCACGAAAGTAACCACATACAACCTATTCCGGACTTAATTTTCATCCATACCGGTAACCTATTCACAAGTTCCTGAGATGGCGCGCTCGATGAGTTCGTCAAAAATGGCAGGCTCATTTTTCAGCTTCATTCTCTGGCATCAGAGAAGCCTTGACGTGCGTGACTGGTTTTCAAACCTTTTTCAATGCGTGGTGTGGCATCGCATAGGTCTCTGAACAGTTTCAGGGAAGCGTCTAAGAATGTAGAGTCGAACGACGCTGACGGGGCTAAGGCTAGGAGGTGCTTTCAGCCGCCCCCTTAGGAAGCCACCTCTCGCAACACCGAAACCCAGAGATTCGCCTAGAGTCCTATGTGTGAGGTCATTTTTAAGGTTATTCGGGTAGCACCGCTAGATTGATGTCACCATCAGCATGTGTCAATCATCCTGGCATCGGGCTTCGCAGGGCTGAAGACTACGCGCATTCTTTTACTGTGTTTGAGCGCGTAGGTTGCCCTGAAGTTTCTGAAATGAAGGCAAACCAATTCCTTGGGACAAATCTAACCATGACTCCTCAGCTAGCCCTTGGTCAAGATGTTTCAAGGGCAGCGCGATGCATGTCGATTCAGCCGTAAGGCTCAAGCATTCTGTCGTGTTTCTCAAAGTCTCCATCCCTGGCTGAGGATAACCGGCCAAAACGTCACGGCCAGAAAGTGCTTCCATGGAATAAACTATTTAAAAGGAGGACCTTTCGCCCTTTTTTCTCCCTTCATCAATTCATCTACACGCAGTCTTTCGGTTCATTCGTTCACCCATCGACTTACACTTCTTCACATCTTGACATCTATCCATTCTTTGCACCATCATGAAGACCTTTTCGGTCATCGTAGCCTTCCTTGGCACTCCCTCGCTCGTGTCCGCGGCCATTTGTAACAACAACTGTGGCCGCGCCGTCGCTGGAACAGCCCGGCAGAGCCCTCCCTTTGCTGCCCGCCAGTCTCTATGCGAGGCTTTCGTGTCCACCACAGTCACAGTCACTCCAGGGTAGACTATCCGTATAATTCTGCGTTTGGATGACAGAAGCTAATATAAGCAAAGGGCTGTGACTGTCACTGCGAACCCCGTTGCCCGTAGGAACGTTCACGCGCCCCGACAGGCAGCTCCTGCCATCACCGGTGCTGTTCCCGCCTACGCGAGCGCCTGCGCCGATGCATCCGCGTATTGGTCGGCTTGTCAGTGTTTCTCCGGTATCTTGCCTACCACCGTTACTGTCACAGCGGCGACTCCGATTGTTACAGTTACCCGCAGTGGTCAGAGCTCCTCGGTAGTTGTCAGCTCTTCTGCTGTAGAGAGCTCTTCGGTGGCAGAGAGCTCTTCGTCATCCGTCACGATCACTCAAGTATCTTCGTCAACTCGGACATCCACAATCACGTCTGCAGTGGCGTCGTCTGTGGAGTCTTCTGCGGAGGCTTCCTCTACTGAGGCGTCTTCCGCAGAGGCATCATCCACAGACACGTCGACTAGTACAGGATTTTCAGCCACCGAGACCCCATCTCCCAGCTCCGCTACGCCTGTCGAGTCCTCCTCGACCTCTACTACTCCCTCCGCCGACAGCACTACGGTCAGCATCGGCAGCACCTGCACTCCTACTCCCGTCTTGCCCAGTCCCACTTCTCTGATCTCTGGGGGCGATGATCTTTTCGCGAGCGCCTTACTTCCCTTCCCCATCGGCGTTTTCGGATCTTATGAAACGACCATCTATGCCAGCAGCAACGGGTTTCTCTCGCTTTACTCTGGCTCTGGCGAATACAGTAACGAGCCGCTTCCCTCCAGTGAAATTCCGCCCGTTTCCATTTTGCCATATTGGGATGACCTGTACATCCAGACCCCGAGCCAAGCCGTCCAATACCAGGTCTTTGGTTCCGATGCTGGCAGCCGGAACGTCACCTTCGAGTGGGTGGCCGTGCACTTCGGCGAGCCAAGCCAATTCTACCACTTCACCGCCACCTTTGAGGAGGCCCAGCCTGGCATTGTCACTTACCGTTACTACACTTCGTACGATAAGGGCGAGAGTGCAACTGTCGGTGTTCAAAATTTGCGGAACGGTAACAACTTCTCCGTTCAAGTCGGGTATAACTCGCCAGGATCTGTACCGGACAGGAGCTTCCTTCGCCTGGACACCACCGGTGCGGGCACTTTCACCACAGGAGCATTTGAGACCACTGAGTGCTAAGCCAACTATGCACCTGAGGAGGACCCTTTCCTTTATTCTCCTTTTAGGGAGTGGTGATGAATCTCATTGTCAGAAAGCATGCTTAAACTGACAAAAGGCCATAGCAATGCGTTTGGGATATATGGGTTATTAGACCATGTAGAGTTTCGAACTATTGTCATGTTACTCAATCAGATAACCAAATAGCACGACGTCCCGAGTTCTGCTTGCAATCGGTGAAATGATAATGCCATAGCGACATGGAAGCTTGGCGATTGAAGCGGCGCAACATAAGACCGCCATAACCCGCGGAGCCGGACACGAATTCCGATACGATCATGATACTTGCGTCGGCCAATCCGCACATAATCTTGGCGAAGAGGGGAAGTTGCGCAGTCGAGCGGACGTGTTGCCCAAATCGACGTTCTGGTTGAAAGCAACCTGTAGGAAAACCCTTTCTAATTGGTCCTAAACGGTTGGTGCAGCGGCAGCAAAGCTGGGTGCAGGAAGATTGTTTTATGTTTGGTCAGGTTTTATGCCGTTCCAACAGCGGGTCTGTCAGTCGATGCGTTGGTTGAGAAATGCCCATGCTAAAAAGAATGTTCTTTCCGACTGCTGTTTTCTGGCTTTCTTCTGTCTCTCCTTTACGTTCACTCCTCCACCAAACAAGTGGTCTCTTCTTTCAAATCCAGAAATGCAACGTCAGGCCTCAAGTATGGGAATCACCAACGAGTGTACTCGCCATAGTGCTCCCACGCCCGCGCAGAACCCGGTGTCGGCCGCTGAAAACCCTACTTCTGAAACAGGAACAACTCCAGTGCTGAACGAACTTTCGACCGTTGAACCGGCATTGCTCAAAGTTGATGATGCCGTTGTAAGTTTAGCCGCATACTCGATGCTGCACGTCAATCAATATTCTGATGACAATAGGATGTTCACGGCTCTTCTATCGACGAGCAAATGTAAGCTTGCTTTGTCAAAGAATATCATTCCCTTTCGCTGACCGTCTCAGCACCACATGCACAAAATCGCTTTCATCGAGCATCGTTGACTATCCAGTTGACTATGAACGAAGATATCATGCTTTTCGCCGAGGAGGTGAGTCTCGGATTAGATACGTGGTCACTACGTGTTTACCTAACACCAAAGTAGCCTACGTACTCCCGAACGATAATGTAGGTTATCATGATAATAAGGGATTACACATTCCTGATGATTCCAGTTGGAGATGGAGCGCTTGGAGGTGACCCATGCCATGGCAGTGAAGGCAATTGGAAACAGACTCTATCTTGCCCCGCTTGAGAAAGACAAGGTTCAGAGAATACTTGACATTGGCACTGGGATCGGCATTTGTGAGTATTGACACCTGCTTTCAAGCGAAGTGATAGCACGGGGTTAGCTTTCATTGTACAGGAACTATCGAGATGGCCGACGTTTTCCCAAACGCCGAGGTGAAGTGCTTCGAGGGGCTGCGCTCACTGCGCTACCGCTAACATGGGGGCAGATCATCGGCAATGACTTGAGCGCTATCCAGCCCGGATGGTAATGAATAATGAGCGGCAAGTCGTCCGCGTTTAGAATCTAGACTGACATACCTAGGGTGCCCCCCAACGTCAAGTTTGAGATTGATGACATTGAGAGTTCGTGGGCTGGAGTCAAAAAATACGACTACATATTCGTTAGACATATGCTTGTCGCTATCGCCGATTGGCCCAAGTTAGTTCGCAATGTTTTCAAGTAAGTTTAGACTCCTCCCGTGAGCTTTGGAACAAGATTGCATCTAAGTGCAGTGAATTTTCAGATATCTCAACCCTGGGGGCTGGGCTGAGTTCCAGGATCTGAACTCTGAGTACTATTCAGACGACGGAACATATACCGAGGAGCATGCTACGCGCAAGTGGAACAAGCAGTTCGTGGACGCTTGTGAGTCTATGGGTCGAACCGGCCGCCCAGGACTGAAGCTAGAAGAGTGGGATAAGGGCGCTGGGTTCCAGAACGTGAAGCACTCTAAATTCAATTTCCCTGTCGGTCCCTGGGCTAAGGACCCTCACCACAGAGAGGTCGGCATGCTGAACCTGATTCGAACACTGGACGGGTTAGAGGCCTTTTCTCTTAAGCTCTTTTGCGATGTCTTAGGACAGACGAAGGACGAAGTCCTTGTGATGCTGGCGAAGATCCGGCAAGAGATTAAGAGCAACGCACTCCACGCTATGTTCGATCAGTATGTGGACCAGCCATTGCCGATGATCATTTCGCTTGTGATGGAGGCGCTGATATGTCGATAGCCACGTTGTATACGGACAGAAGCCGGAAGATCAGTCGGAAGAGTCAGACGAAGAGTAAGGACACACGGACATCAGTCTTTCTGGAACTCTCAAAGCTTCCTGTGTCAACAACGAGCCCAGAGACAATAACTTAACGGTGTCATAGTGTGGGAAGCATTATTGACGATGGGTGAAAGACTGCAGATCAAACCAGAGACGACGCGTGACGATGGCTAAGCGTCCTTAAGCCCCCACGTCTGCTAAAGGCACTCATTTGCCTGAAAATACAGAGGGTTGGCTGTCGACTCGTGTACAATAAGGATTTCATTTCTTTTGACTGGGCGATGTTTGACCTAAGACCATACAAACAGCTCTTAAGGTACCCGATTTGAAGTGTAAATAGTAGAAGTTTTCAGATTCGCCGATGATGGGTGTCCCAAAGGTGGAATAAATACTGCACAGTATGTGCTGGACAAGGCGGCTACTACATGGATGATGGCACTCTGCCAACTGAGGTGTGTCCACCTGGAAGGCCTCGCTAATAGCGTGGGCGTCTTGCAAGGTCGAGGTTGTTGAGGTCGTCAGTGCGCCAGATCCCTCATCCTGAATGCACCGCATCACTCTCCACAACCGAGTCAGACTGGCCGCCGCGCAAATTCACTTTACTTTAGAAAAACATACAATAAAAGCACAGTTTCAGAGTCACATGATCACTGCTTCAGCTTGTGGTATAAAAAGGGTAGCAAAACAGCAAAAGAAATCGACGAAGACAAGATTCGAACTTGCGCGGCCGAAGCCAATTGATATCGGGGGTAATTCGAGTCAATCCCATTCACCACTCTGGCACTTCGCCGTGATTTCCGCAGAGCTTATCGCAGAATATCACTGCGTTGTTGTGAGCCGCATGTAGCCGAGGGGTCCTGTCACGCAATACCCCGCATCAGAGAGACCTTTAGTGCATTTTTAGGACATATTCCAGGGCAATAGCCTTCTAATCGCGACTTGTGTGCATGCTCAATTCCTTACGTATTGACTGCCTGGTTGACTCACGCGATGCAACCGTAATCGATTATTTGATCGCTCCAGCTGCGCATGAAGCTGCCTTTGAAGCTGCCTTTGCGATACCTACTTGGTAATCGCGTTTAGCGTTATGCTGGAAGGTCAGGCAGGTGAGGGCAGCTGCGGCCGTGTTGTGTATCAGTAGTGACGTGGCTCTAGTGGTAATCTGATGCTTGCGGCCTCAGCTCAGCGAGATGTAATGAGACATGCAGCTGATTTATCGGCTATTGGCTTGGTATTCTGCTTGGTTCCAGGGTCTTCTGCGAGCCTCTATTAACATGATGGGCGCGCCGTGGGTAGGAAATGTGGTCCAACGTACTTCATGCCGTCCATACCGACTTGGGTAGGTCAGTGGTTATGTTAGTGGATATGGAGGGTCCAGGATAGGAATTATCAGCGAATACGGGTTAAATAACCGCGGTTGACGTTGTTTTCCTCATTCTATGTGACAGTGACAGAGAAGCTTTGAAAAGGAAACGTTAGAACTATAGAACCCTTGAACAGCGTTAGCGCAAATGCAGTTTCTAGTGTTGGCAATCATATGTCAACTCGAGTTGATGGATACAAAAGTCCTGCGCAGAGCAGCTGAAACGCACCATTCGATGCCCAACGCCAGGATGAACGATTGGGCACCTTGGGTGGGCACCCTGGACGTTTGTACTCTGGAAGATGAAGAACGAGAACAGGAAAAGGGCTCCCAACCGCCAATCATCGTGTGTCAGCATCAACCGCGTAAAAGGTTGCCTCCTTCAAGGAAACCAATTGTTGATGTAGCGTTTTGACGCACAGCTGTGCAAAGGAGTTTTCGGTCTTGTGTTTCTCCAGCAAGCACATCAAGTAACGACTACTATGGAGGCTGCGGCGATTGATTTATTTCTGGTTAACTTACAGGTACAGCAATACTCATCTAAGCCCTAAGAAGCCGCTTAAGAAATTGTTGAACCTTCAAGACTCCTGCGCAATGTAAACTCGGTGTCGAGAGTCGGGACATTTCATCGGGCTATTCCCAGGTCTTTCTGTTCTCAATTCTCACACGATCCAACCTCAAGATAAGGCTCACTTACATTCAGCCATGGTCTCTTCAGCTGAATGCAAGGTGATACTTTAAATCAAAAAGTAGTCCACTTATTCCGTCAGGTGTCGTTGTTTACAGTAAGACATACCCACAGTAATGTCCAATATTGCACTGAATCTAGGCCGATAGGCGGGCTGGATGCCTTTGCGACGATCTTCAGCCCCCCTCATCGTAGATCTTATGTTGTACGGCGTATCACCTATCAGAAAAGTCGCAATAGTTACCCGTTTCAGAACAAAGCCCACGAGAATCGCTTGCTCACAAATAGCGCGTTACGGAGCATAATGGTCTTTTTTTGGTATTTGGCTCTACCTTTAAATCGCTGCTGACCGACGGTTTTATGGCTAGTTAGTGAGCACAACATCAAAAGTGAATCATCCAGCATTTAGCCATGTCAGACTACTTCGTCCCGCAAGGTCAGTCATCTTCTTTACTTCCTCGCTGGTAGACTACTAAATCGGCATGTTTTTAGACCGGGAAGAGTTTTGGGGAGACAATCTCGAGATGCTCACAGCAGCGGAACAGTACGAGAAACGAATCCACGAATTAGTCAACAACGGCCTTGTCAAAGACACGTTCAGACATCCATGGCAACGGGAGATCTATCGGTACAATTTCCCCAAAGTTTCCGTACGTGTTTTCTCGGGACATGTTGGCCCGTCCAACTTTCAGGGAAACCAAAAAGAGATCTTTTATCACTATGACCAGGGACGTGACAATGAATCTTCGGAGCCTTTCCGACGGCTCATTCTTCTGGAAGACGTGGACCCGCGATTCGCAGAGCTCTTGGGTGTGGAATTAGATATTCCACCTGAGTTCTGGCTTGCTCACTGCGATGGAACGTGTCACCTGAACACGGTCGATGGCATGTTAAATCATCAAGGACGTTCAACCTATTGGAGGGTACCTGTTCCGCAGACGAGGTTTCTCCCCCATGATGACAACCGAGAAACGGGAGAATACTATATCGAAACAGGAGCATTCGACCGTTTCAGTCAGCAAGTGAATGAGCATGATTCAATTGTGAGATTTGAAGGTTTCATATCCTTCTGGGGAAAGAAGCATGATAACGGTTGGACAGGTATGTTCATTCCCAGAGAAACGACTTCTGGCTAATGTGAAGGTGTTGTAGCCGTGGTTCTCGTGGATCCTCAGCTGACTTGCCTTCGATTGCACGAGGTTGGAACGCGGATCTTTGCCAAAGACAGCTCCTATGTGAGAAAAGATATTTTCAAGTTTGTCAAAGTCAGCGGAAGGGGCTCTGATGTCCCAAATCCGCATCTTTGTGTTCCGTTCGACGTTCTCAACGCAGCTTACGGAGAATTTACCGACGTCATCAATATGGAGAACAATTTCAGGCCTAACGACGGCCGCTGCACTCAGAACAATTGCCTCAATCCGGAGGACAGCGAGTCCAAGCAAGACCTTGCCGCCGAGAAAAATCTCAAGGACCCTTTTGTTGCAACCATTCTGATACGCAACCTGGTATATTCTATGTAGAACGAGGAAACTTTTCGTCTCACCAGTCAAATCAATGATGCGTTACTTGACGACCGTAACGAGTGGGAGTGGGCTGACTTCAATGTTGAACAATACGTTGATCGCTTGGAAAGTAACATTGGAGTTGATGGCAAAGGCTACCAAGACGCTATGCTGGAACTTCAAAACACTTGGAGCCGGAAGCAAAGTATCCGGCACATGATGGATGCATTTCTGGCTGTTAATACGGACCTAGACGGTTTTGACTACGACCTCGCAGCTGTTGTCAATGGAAAGGTCGATAACCGAGTTCAGGCGCACATGGTCTTGGAACAAAGACGCTGGAAAGCGATCAATGAAAAGTTGCAGGAGCTTGAACTCAGGATCGGACTTTTCATGGAAAACTACGTAACGCGAGCTCAGTTGCTGAATGCTTATGCCGCTCATCGTCAAGCGAGAAGCGCTGGCCAGCTCACAAAACTTGCAACAGTAGCCGTTCCCTTTTCTGTGGTATCAGCCATCTTCTCAATGGGAGGCGACTTTGCAGCTGGGGAAAGGCTGTTTGGTATCTTTTGGGCAATTACTTTACCTGTGACTGGGTTGTTGTTGATTTGGATCATCCTTTCTGTCAAATTATCAGAGTCACAGGCATGGATTCAGGAGAAGATGATGGAAAAATGGCGTTCCCGTCGAGAGAATGGTTTTCACACCTTTAGCAGACATTCATTACCATGAAAGGAGGGCAAAGCGGTGTAGGACAGTCTGACTGGACACACAGTGGGAGCTTTTCAGTGTGGAGTTTCACAATCTGATCAAATCTAGAGCCTGTAGCCCAACACTAAAATTTCCAAAACGGCTGCAGTACCCACGGCTTAAACCAAAAGCAGAAGCTCCTTGCGCCGATGTTGAATTCGTACGTGGACAAAGAAGCGCATTGTCCACGCTATCACAAACATCAAACTCCCACTTAACTTCGCCTACCTTTCCCTCGATCAAGGTTGTCGTCTTCGGAATTGAAGCCGAGACAAGCACCTAACTTTCCCCAGACCGCCGCCTTTTCCAGCGGCCTGTTACTGCCGCCCAAAATGCCGCTGAAAATGCGCCCCGCAACAACCGCGGACGGGCCGGCCCTAACCGCCGTCTATCTCTCCGCTTTCAGCGACAACCCCGTCGCCGCAACGTGCTTTCCAGCAAGCTCGCAAGAGTGTCGCGACTTTCTCCTCAAAGCCTTCGCTGATGAAGCGACAGACCCGCGCTGCAGCGTGTTCGTCGTCACGGACCCCGACCACGTGGAGGACCCGGAGCTGGTCATTGCCTGGGCGAAATGGGTGCATCCAGCCAAGGACGGCGAAGTGAATGTGGAGCCACCGCCGCCGGAAGACGTTTGGCCACAGGAGGGTAACCCGGACTTTGCAAACGAGTTCTTTGGCGGTATTGGGAGGAAGCATGCGGCTATCCTTGGCGATGTGAGGCACTGGTATCTCGAACTCATTGTTTGCCGCAAAGAACACCAAGGGAAGGGTGCGGCGACGCCATTGCTGCGATGGGGATGTGAGAAGGCCGATGAAGGGGGCTCAATAGCGTTTCTGGAGTCTATGTCCAAGGCGAAGGCGGTCTATGAGAAGTACGGGTTCGAGCCAGTGGACTACATGGAGTTTAAGACCCCAAGCGGAGTAGTGGTCTCCCAGGATTTTATGTTGAGGAAAGGGAGGGCAGTGGGGGATTATGAACGGGTCATTGCCAACATAAGAGGCCTGAAGTAGACATAGACATCGTATTCGGTATCTTCACGCTGAGCTAACGTAGTATCAATTGCATTTCCAAATGAGTTTTGCTACCGGGCAGCGTCAATTGCCTATCCGGGCAGTATTCCCCATGCCTCCAATCGAGGCGCACCTAGTTCTTTATCACAAGATAGACGACGATGACAGAATACGACGATATGAAACGACGATAGGAGATGACAATAGAAGACGACGGCACTAATAACGAACACAAGTTCCTTACTCGCTTTAGCACAGGGAAAACAGGGGTTCTGAGCATATACGGATTACGCAAGTATGTGGTGGGCACTACCCGGATAACTAAGTGACACTGCCCATTTAGCAAAACTCTTTCAAATTGCCGCGAAGAACACGCGACATACCGCATGTCGACCCACGTACCTGACCTAGAAATCACGCATAACGCCTGTCCTTTTCTTGCCAACTCAACGGCATGGTCTCTCCGACTGTTCCGAATGCGACGTAGCCAGTTTCTTCCGTAGGCCTGATATCGCCAACACAAACACGCAGGCTTTTTGTCCTCTTGACCTGACTGGTTCCATCTTCCAGTGAGTTCTGTTGTGCGAGGTTGACGTGTGGACTGTCCCTCAGAAAGTAGGTAGCTCGATCTAGTACGTCGGGACCCCGTCTCAGACAGCCAAAAATGCTAGCCGCAATACCCGAAGCAAGCATGACTGTTGAGGCGATGAATAAAATAGAAATCCAAAGCCTGTTGACCCGCATCACCAAGTGATCCGGCGTTCTTGTACCCGTGGTATTTTGGGCAATAACGTTTGAGGTATTTGGAGTCGTTTGAAAATCGAAGCCCCCAGTGAGTCTGGAAGAAGACACTGAAGAAAGCCAGAATGTGTTGAGAAGCTGGGAAAGTCTTTGCGAGAACACCGCGTCGCCGACTTGGTAGATATCTGTCCCACTCCAAGAGCCAATACCTGGAGCAGAAAAGGGGTTACTCGGGTGGGTGAAGTACGTCTCTAATGGTGAGGGGAATGATTTGTACATTCCCACACCCTGGGCCTCCCATGGCGTTTGGGTAATAATGATGAATGTTTCCATAAATGCGCCGAGAATCGTCCCCGATTGCATTTTCTGAGACCCTTCCGCTATAATGCTATCCAGTACCGTCAACACTGTCATGTTCTCCGGCTTCTCAATTCGTCTAATGCGACGAGCACCACAAGCGGACCCCTGGCAAGCTACATCAACTTCGGCATGCATCGTTGTAAGAATACACGTACCATTGGTGACCTTTCCATTGTGGTACGCCTCGAGTATGAGATCCATAGGCGTTTTGCTAAACGTGAAGCGACCTAGCGTTGGCTTGATGACCAGAGTCCTACCAGAATTAAATCGTTGGGCTTTTCTGTAGTTGTTCCAGCTTGAGAGGTTCGTTGATGCTTCGCGCTTGAGTGAGCAGTCTGCAGTCATGTAGGAAGTATCTAAGGAGAAAGAGTAATTATACTCTTGAGAAAACCCCCCCTCTGTTGCAACAGGGATGCCCATAATTGCCGACCAAATCGTACCCGAACCATTGTGGCTGACGTTGTACCAGCCGTCGGCATCGATTGTCGTTGTCTGTGGATAGTGTTCAAGCATTGGAATCTTGATGTTCCCGAACGCATCTCGGGACCCAGCTTTGATTTCCTCGGGACTTGATAAAGCTGAGAGAAAGTTTCCTTGAATTGATGGCATCCAAGAAGATTTATTGTACTCGTAATAGTAGGCTAGACCAATGGCATCGACCTTGTCCTAGACCCTTACATCCACAATGCGGTGGTATGTCACCGAGAAAACGAGAACCAAGACTTGGCTTGGCAAGCATGAAGAGACAGTTGGAGTGACCTCAAATCCAGCATCTAAGGGGCTGCACCACTCGCACGCTGCTCTTCGTCGGAATTAGTGACAAAAAAAGGAATGTCCCTGACTTGAAAGACAAACTTAGCACGATGAACCAATTTGATATTGTGCCGCCTGGATGACAAAAAATGTCATCGATACAAATAAACCAACGAATTAGCCTAGCTGCTGATTATGTAGTTAGCAGAGTGCGTGACAATGCAGTGATGGGTGCGGACCAGGTCAAATGGCGCTATTGGAGCCACGTGGCAGCGATAAGCTCACTGGACGACAAAGCAGGCAGACTTGGCCACATAAAACATGGCGAAATGCTGGTGAACTCAAACGCATAAATCTACTAATAGCTATGATGGCCAAGTGTCTTGCTGGAAGTGAGGCTTGAAAAAGGGGTTTGAGACTGGGGCTGTGGAAACTATTGACGTTGTGTCACCTGTCTTCGCGATAACTATGCCTCAATGCTGATGCCCAGGCATGTTCTGGTGGCTCCATGAGTCCTTGGCCTGCATAGGTAGCAAGGCAGATTTAATGAATAAGCGCTGCTGCCTGCGCATTTAGCCTTGGCAGATTTACCTCAGGCATCAATGCATCTTGGTAAGGTGATCTTCAGAATATGATAGGTCGAAGTGAAACAATGGGGGGTCGAACCCTGAACTGCCGCCATTTATCAGCATTGTGCAATTAACGTGGGGCTGATCTAGCCCTCGTGAGGCTCTGGAATCAGTGCGTCTGTGATCTGTTCAAGCCCCGAGGAGCCAGAGTTTCAGTCCTTCACACCTCCTACGTAGTTTACCCGCCAAAACTCAGCTTGAAGATATGATTGCTAGCAGCTAAACAACAAAAGATGGACGATCCTAACGCCAAAAGGGCAGGCGATGACAACAATAAGAGCAGCGTAGACAGCAACAGTGGCCCGCTTAAGCGTGACTGCAGCTTGGAGCCTGGTGAGCCCCCGGTCGCCAGTCCCTAGCAGGCATCTCTAACGTCCTTGAAAGATTCCAGTGCTGGCGACCGTCAACCCCGAAAAAAAAGAGATCGTGGTATTGATCGGCCAGAGAGAAATGTCCATATTGCAATTGAGGACTATCGAGTAGGCTGGGTCTGTGCCCTTCCGTTGGAGATGGCTGCTGCGAAAGGGATGCTTGACCAGGTTCATCCGAATCTAGCCCAGCAGGATCCAGCCGATCATAACAGCTACGTCCTGGGTCAGGTGCAAGGCCACAATGTCGTCATCGCCTGCCTGCCTGCAGGCATCTATGGAACGACACCAGCTGCCACAGTCGCGAAGGACTTGCTGCGGACCTTCAAGTCAATCCGGTTCGGCTTGATGGTTGGAATCGGCGGGGGTGTACCGTCGCGAAAACATGACATCCGGCTGGGAGACATCGTGGTTAGCCAACCCACTGGATCCAGCGGGGGTAGCATCCAACACAATCGGGGGAAGATAGTGCAGGAGGGAGAGTTCCAACGTACAGGATCGCTCAACACACCACCCCAGGTCCTATTAGCCGCCCTGGGTCGTCTCCAGGCCGATCACATGAGCGAAGACAGCAGAATCCCCCAATTTGTGTCTGAGCTTATCAACAAAAGCCCAAAAGTCATGAAGAAGAAATTCAGCTATCAGGGCACTCTCCACGATTACCTCTTCCAAGCAGACTACGACCACGTCAATCCAGACTCTACTTGTGATACGTGTGATCACAAGCAGATGATTCAGCGGGAAGACAGAGATGATACCCATCCAGTCATTCATTACGGCAATATTGCCTAGGGCGATCAGGTGATTAAGCATGGAGAGACACGCGACAAACTAAGCAAAGAGCTTGGAGTGCTCTGTTTCGAGATGGAGGCTGCTGGACTGCAAGATTTTCCATGTCTAGTCATTCGTGGTGTTTGCGACTACGCGGACTCTCACAAGAACAAACAGTGGCAAGAATACGCAGTTGCAACAGCAGCCGCTTTTGCAAAGGAGCTTCTTTCAGTCATACCGCCAGATAGGGTCCTGCAGGAGAAGCCTATACCGCAATTAGTGTGTGGTGAGTAGATCTCGTATACCAGAAAAAGTGGCTAGTTGTTATCTGCTTTTCGCAAGTTCGCTTGGTCTAAGCTTATCTTTGGAGTTGAATGTTTCCCTTGTGACAAAGTGGAAACCAGATGCTAATATTTATTGCAGATCCTCGCCTTCACGATATTATTGAAGAACAGACACAGAAGCAGGAGATCAGATACGAAAGCCAAAAACAGTTCGATTGCCATCGAACATTCAAAACGAGTACATATGAGCAGTTCAAGAACATCAACCCTGATCGGGTCTCGGGCACATGCAAATGGGTTTTAGAGCATCCACTATACCAAACATGGCGGAAGAGCTGTCACGATGATCTCCTTTGGATTTCAGCCGACCCAGGCTGTGGAAAATCTGTTTTAGCCAAGTCTCTCATCGATGGGGAGCTCCGATCTACAGACCACCATACAACTTGCTACTTCTTCTTCAAGGATAACGACGACCAAAATAACGTAGCGACAGCTTTATGTGCTCTTCTTCATCAGCTTTTCAATTCTCAACCACTACTCATCCGTCATGCTACGACGGCCTTTGAGAAGAATGGAGAGAAACTGCAGACTGAAGTGGATGAGCTATGGCGTATCTTTGCAGCTGCTGCTACGGATGATGAAGCAGTCAACGTCACTTGTGTTCTAGACGCTCTAGACGAGTGCTGCCTTGAAGACCGACGAAGGACGATCAGGCTTCTAACAAACTTCTA
Source organism: Colletotrichum chrysophilum (assembly GCF_026319265.1). Classification (NCBI taxonomy): domain Eukaryota; kingdom Fungi; phylum Ascomycota; class Sordariomycetes; order Glomerellales; family Glomerellaceae; genus Colletotrichum; species Colletotrichum chrysophilum. Next base: position 20,104 of record NW_026517364.1, on the reverse strand, counting down.
TAACCGACAACCGACATCTACGAGAAAGTTTCGACTGAAGTTTCTGGTGACTAGCCGGCCTTATCAGGACATCGAATCTGAGTTTCGCGACATACCCGAACCTCGAACGATTCGTCTTGCTGGCGAAGAGAGCAATGCTGATATCAGCGAAGAGATCAACCTTGTTATCAGACACGAGGTAGCCAGAGCCGGGCGCAAACTTGAGATGAGCCAGGAAGCGCAGACCGCGTTAGAGGAAAAGCTCTTGTCGGTCCCGCATCGAACCTATCTTTGGCTACACCTCGTAATGGATGAGATTTCTAACAGCCACATATGGCCAAAAAGTACCTTCATCAAGACGATCAACACTCTTCCAACCAAGGTGGAAGATGCGTACGAGAACATATTAGGCCGCCTTAACTCCAATCAACAAAGAGAGGCGCAGACTCTTCTTCACATCGTTGTTGCCGCCCGCCGACCGCTCACGCTCTTGGAAATGGCTGTGGCTTTCCAGTTGGCCCCGGATTCACCAACTGTTCAGGTACACAAGGACCTCGATCTTAACTCCGCCAACCTCAAGCTACATATACGGCAGCTTTGCGGGCTTTTTGTGTTTATCAACGACGACCGCATCTATCTAATACACCAGACAGCGAAGGAATTCCTAGTCGCACAGGATATTACCGCCTCTTCAGCAGATAGCTGTTGGAAGCACTCCCTCTACATACCAGATTCAGACACGATAATGACGCAAATCTGTGTTCAATATTTGTCATTTAATGACATTCAAGACGGTGGGTTTTGGGTTGATAGACGGAAGCCAGATACCGATACATCCCGAAACCCCTTTTTGGAATATTCTGCAATATACTGGCCTTCACACTCGCGAGGTGCAAGGCGCCCAACGGAGGAGGGCTTGCAAAAGCAGATCGTGCGGCTGTATGACATGCAAAATCTGCGATTCCAAACTTGGGTCTCGATCTTCTGGCAAACAAACCATCAATACCAATCGAGGGATGGCCTCAACAGTGTGCATCTGGCTGCATTAAATGGCCATGACGAAGTATTATCAAGACTACTTGCCTCAGACAACGATGCTGTAAACTCGAGAGACAATGAGGGTCGCACACCGCTCTTTTGGGGATCGTCAGAAGGCCACAACAACATCGTCCAGACGCTTCTCGACAAGGGCGCAGATGTCAACGCTCAAGGTGGCCGCTATGGCAACGCTCTCCAGGCTGCATCGGATAAAGGCCACGACAACATCGTCCAGATGCTTGTCGACAAGGGCGCAGATGTCAACGCTCAAGGTGGCGTCTATGGCACCGCTCTTCAGGCTGCATCGTCAGGAGGCCACAACAACATCGTCCAGATGCTTCAGGAACGGTGCGCAAACCAGCTGCTTGAAGATGGTGCGCCGACGAAATGGGTGTGAACGACGAACAGGAGGAACACGTGAAGTTGGGTCATTCTGGATAAAGCTCGGCTATGCTCACTGTGAACCCCTCATTTTGACACGCACGGTTTCGCTGCTCAAAGCATGCACGTTGACGCCATTGCGAACGCAGAACACAACGCATCCTCAACTAACCGCCCGCTCGCAGCGTTGTTGCATAGGCAATCTCTCTCCACAAACCTTGAGATAGCCGCCCAGTTTTTTACGAAAAGAAGGTACGGAACACGAACAACTGACTGTTGGGGGGAAACCTCCTTGCTAGTTATTGCAGATGAACCATCGACGCGCTTCTAATCTAGTGCTGTAATTCAATAAGTAATAATCTGACCGCATATAGCATCACCTGACTCGAAGAGCACGACGAGAAGATGCTGCAAGGTACCGGACCGCCGACCGACTCTGCGCGAAGACAGACCATGTCGAACGATCGTTATACTCAAGGGGAACGAACTTCGTGCGGTATCTTACCTCGCGACCTGGCGGGTGACCTCCAGGGACGCGATGTTGTTGCGATCTCCAATGCGGCATTAGGCATCTTTGGCTGGAATCAATAGGAAGAAGCCCCGATACATGGACGGATTGAGGGACGGACGGCTTGCTCAATCGTTTCAGGCAGATACACACGCCTCGCCGTGCGCTAATATGGGTCCCTGAAGAGCCCAAACCGAGTTTTAGTCTCAACACGCTACGGCGCCATCGCGAATCACCGGAAGCAGATGGTGCTTCAAATGTGGCTTGAAGTAGAAGTAGTACTGGCGCCATAAGCTGCTTACTACGTGGACGAGATGGTAGCCTGGATACAACGATACCTTTATAACGCGCTGGGTAGGTTGGAAGAAGCCGCTTATTGCTGACGCTGTTTGCTTGGAATACACACAATCAGCTGTTTTTGGCTTGCGTCATGATGACTGTCTATTGTGAAGGCCAGCTGTCAGCGATTTATTTAATCAGCTCTTTCGGGCTCTCGTGAACTGATCAGCATAGTCTCTGTTAAGGTACCCCTGCGACCTGCAATGCAGCTAAGCCGCTCCAGGAGTGGAAGGCCCGTGCTCAACAGAAAGAACACACTTGCGAAACGGACACCAGTTTTGCGAACCTCTGTACCACTCGTTTCGCAGTGCCTCCTCCATATGAACTATCACCTTCACCTGAAAAACTTTCAATACGATTGCACAGCATTCATCTGGTGTTGAGGAATGGCACATGCGGCTTGCTGATCACAGGCACAAGGAGAACAACGGAGAAGCGCGCTCTCTTGGGCACATGCAGCACAAAGGTTCAGCATACCCAAGCCATCGGTCATACAACCACATGAACGAAATCTGCTCTCCTTTGATCCAAATAAATGAGAGTGACTTATGCGGCCGCTAATAATGGAGAAGTTTATCGAGGAAACTCCAGGGACATTGGTATCGTAGACCTCAGGTCGGAATGCGAGGTTGCTCAACGTTGAGAAAGAGAACATGTGCCTTTGCGAATGGGTTCGTCAGCTGGCTGTTGACGAATGTTGACGGGAGAAGGGTGATACCACCCCCGAAAGTTCCTACTGATTGTCTCAGCACACCACAGCTGCCGTCATGTCTCCGCCAGGGCTACCAGGGCGACCAAGGTGCTTGGATGTTGCGTGAGCTAGTTGGGAGCCAAGCGGGATAGATGTGGATTCCCGCATTGGTTTGCCAAATCGTACCTAGCAGCGTTGTCGCAGAGACTTTTGCCCACCGGCCGTTACTTCTTGCTTGTCAACGACGACGGGAAGGGGCAGCGTTGAGCTCCGGCTTGGACATAGGGGATGTAGGCGCCGTCGTAGACAAGTTCGATATGACAAGCCACGAGGGAGTCATTGAGAAACCCGATCTACCAGGGACAGATTCACACGAGAGCAGAGAAGGTGGTGCCATTCTGACATGTTCATAGCGTGTCCTAAAAGCTGTCATTTCTTAAAAGCTGGCAGCGTTGGCGCTTCTCCCGGAGTGCCCAGAGGTTCATGGCGACACCTTGCTGCCAGGAAAGCATAGGATCTTGCGTAGCAGCCTGGTCTGAGTCTCGTATGTCTCGGTCTGAGGAACGAGAGTGCCGACGGGGAGAGCATGGTTGATTTGGCGAAGTAGGAGGCGTGTAAGGCTGCGATCGGGTCAATGGAGCTGGAGATAGGGATCATGGCCATCATCTCTTGTGAGGCGGCGGCTGAGTAGAAGAGTTGTTCTTTTCAAAGGAGTGGCGCTATTGCCCAAGACGATGGTCAAGCAAGCGTACAGGCGTCTCAAAGCCATCACTACGTTTGACACGCGAGCTCTGAGATCTAGCCGCAGGTGTCGTCCTCGCCAGGACCCCGACCTCCCTTGCCTGCGCCAGCTAGCCGTTCCCATTAAGACCGCTCTCACGGCCTTTGACATGCAGCCCAGCAATGCGACGCTTTTGTCAACGCCGTCAACGGCCTGCATGGGCCTATCTGCCCTGCCAAACATGGATTAAAGCATGGTTTTGGGCAATGCTTGGACTGCAGTATACTCCGTGGGTTGTGAGCTTGACCAGTTGGCCTATCCAGATGAGGTGTTGAACCCTGATGAAGGTGGCGGTGGGTGGGCATGGTGATGGTTTGGCGTTCGGTGAAGTCGATCAGGATGAGAGTGCATGTCGGCTGCTCTCGGCTTTGCGTTTCTCAGCGCCAGGGTGCAGTGTGCCCACGGCCTGTCTAATAATTAGTCAATCAATTGGAGATTTGCTGTCAGCAACAGCAGATGTGGTGGCATACCTTGAGACTCGCGGTCTGGGATCTTGTACCTGCGCTGGGCTGGCAGGCGACTCCAAATGGGCGTGCATGAATTGGTATGGCTGGAAACTTGGTGTTGGAGGACGGCTGTGGAAAGCATATCTTCCCTTCGAAAAATGCGAATCGACGCAATGCATACCGAGGTCTGGAACTAGGATCGAAGGGTCAGGTGTGGAAGTCACGCTGGACGAGGACAGGGAGTTAGGGAGCATAGTGAGAACATTTCAAAAGCGCGCTCACTCTAAATCAAAGCATACTTTCGACGAGAGACAGGGAGATGGCGGGTTGGGATGTTCTGTAGACACGGTTGGATCACCGAGGGTGTGTGTGTGGGTTGTGCTGGTCTGCCTGTGCTGCTTTGCCTGAAGGGATGGGACTCCAGAGGCAGCTGGTGGAGCTCGGCCTACTCAGGAAGTGCACCAAGGTGTGTCGGTCTGCAGGCTTATGGTGGGTGGTTTAGGTTTGTAAATTGTATTCGTGGTGTTTGTCTTTGGTCAGTGTTCACAATGTTGTCAAGATGCTTCCAAATTTGGTCGCTCTGAAAGTGAAGCCATCGTGGAACCACCTTTTGCACCCAAGCGGATCCAGCCTGGTGTCGCATCAACGCCAGCATTGCTTGAAGGCTAAATTAAACCTTGACATCCTGTGGTTTTTTTCCCTTTAGTGCACATCGCATGAAGATGCACAAAGCTTTTCCGGTCTGGCAGTACCCCGAAACATCACATGGAAATGCCCTCGCGGATATCGGCAGAGTGCATTCAGTACAGCAGGCGAAAGTAATAGTACATGCGATGGGATGTCCGCCGATGATAAAGGTAGTGTTTCAAGGCCTTTGACATCATGGTTGCGGATGACCCATTCGTTTCGGGCGCACACCAAGATATTGAAGACGCTCTGCTTCTGCCAGCGCCCAATACCCAACAGTGCATCTCAATTGACCTGCGATCGGTCGAAAGCCGGGTTCCCTTGGTCTCAGTGAACATGACAAATTAAGAGCAGTCCAGATCGCTCAGTCAGCTAAACAGATGGCATCACACAACAGGATCAGTGAAGCACTTGACCCGCTAAATCTGTCCCACCATCGCCAGCTTGAAGCACTCCAAGCCTTGAGATGCGAAGACATAGTGATGATTGCACAAAAGACCTGCAGGTCATAGGATGGATGTTCAACAACTTCTTGAGCCCTCATGTGCTGTCATTAGGTGGTCACATCTGCTGCTCTGATCCACCCCTGCTCCGCGTATCTGCATCAAACGAAACCCCAATCATGTCATCCTCGGTACCAACAAGTGCCTCCGACGTAGATGCGAAACGAGCTGCCCTCCACCTGGCGCTCCTCCTCCAATGCCTCGAATGCGAAGTTGCCTGAGGTCCAGGTGGAACCCAAGTCAAGGAACGTTTTCTCCGGAATGTATACGTCTGCCAGGTTCACGCCCTGAGGCTCGCACTTTGGAAAGTCGGCCATGTTCGCAGGCGGTACGATGCCTGCGGCGCGCCAATACGCATCCGTCATAGCCTCGGGAATGCCGCCACGACGCCAGTGGTACAGTTCCCATGTTGCGACGCCCAACGGCTGCCCCTGCCAAACCACCTGGATTTCCAGTCCCCTGGAGGAGTCGTTTCGATGGCCAATGACGGCCATAGCGAGATAGGCCGTCTGCACATTGCCCCTGCCGACGGCGTAAGCACGCCCGCGGGGCTGAGTAGCCCAAAAGTCGAGTACCTTCTGATGGGCCGCCCAGCTTGCGTCGTACTCGGATACGAACAACTGGTCCATCGAGCCGACGAGATGGAACTCGAGCATCACGCGCTTGTTGTATGCGGAAACGTGATAGCCAGTGATGGCTGCGACCTTGTCCGAGTACTTGTTCAGCTCCGGAATCGTTTCCGGGCCTCGGTGGAACTCGCGAGGAGGCACGAGCGCAGCGTCAAAGGCGGCAAGTGTCTTGTTCGCGGAGGATGAGCTGCTTGGGCCTGGTGCGATTGCAGTCGGAGAAGCGGGTGGAGCAGAAGGCGCCGTCGCGGTCGGAGCGGGAGGGGTCGAAGGACGCGGGCCGTCGGAGACTGCCAGGGCCGTAGCAGGGGCGATCGAAGCGCCATCGGCGCCATTGGAAGCGGCCGGCTCAGGGTCAGAAGTCGTCGGCTATCAACGGTCAGATTGAGGAACATGAACGAGAAAAGTGGTGACATGGGGCAGACCTTGGGAGCAGGGACGGACTCGTCGAAGCCGGAGTCTGGCTGTGCGGCTTCCGCTTTCACTTCCGCATTGCGTCTGCGCGTTTCCTAACCGCGTAGATTCGCAGCGCTGCGTTTGGTCTTCTTCTTGTGTCGTCCGAAGTGTGCCATTGCATCAAGCTCTCAGGAGAAGATGCGGCAAAATTGCTTGCTATTCGAAAATGTCGATGCGGTCGCAAAGCCTTGCAGAGTGCCGGATGGGTTGTGAGGAAGAAATTGTCAGGGCCGTGGTGCCGAAAGAAGAAACCGCTACTTCCACCTTGAGGTTGTGTGTCACACAAGCTCTCTCATTGGTCAGAAAAGCTCAGTGCCCCACCTGGGCACTCATCAAGGTCGTGGTATGACGTAACCCCAGTGCATGTCCCGTCGCACATGCGCTTGGGCCTCCTGCCTGAAAATCGATAAGATAGCGATAGGAGATAAGGATAAGCCTCCGGACCCGACCCACTTTCGGCACAGGATGAGTCGGGCTGGACTTGGTCATCGACCGTCGGCACCCACGCCTCAGCCAAGTCGCGATTTCCTCTACAATGCAGTTGAATCTGTTGCATCTCAGAGAATTTCAAAATGATCGAAGTTGGGTTTATCCAAAGAGTGGCGCCCACCGCCAGAAGTCAAGTCTCTCAGCGCACGTCAAAGTTCCCGCCCCAGACATGCTCTGCAGTACTGCCCATCTAGAGTGCGAAGAAGGCGAACTTCGCGTGCACGATGATTATCAAAGCTTCAATCGGGGAGCTCACTCATCAGATGGGAAACACGTAATGCTGACGGACTTACTCTTCGAAATCTCCCTGCGTAATCTAGACTTGGGGCTTTGCTGGGCGCATCTTGTTGCGAGGAGCCTAGGGAGATGAGCTATCCTGCACCCCCATGACATCTGCTGTGAATTGACCAGCAGCTGGAAAAATAGACGGCATGAGATCCCTGCATCCTGATACCCCATGGGATGATGAGCTGGTTTGGCACCCCACGGTTGGAAGGAAGGGGGAGTATACATGCCATCCTTCAGTTCTTTCGCAATGCGAATTCGAGATCGAGAGTTTCTTTAATATATGTCGTTTGGTTGCTGTGTTTGAGAGTAAGAGCTTCCCCGCAGGCCGCTGGAGGCCTGTTGCCCTTCCAGCCCGCTCACCCAACAACGTCATGGGCGTTGGCTGTTGGAGATCGCTCATCCAGTGCCGAATGCTTTAGTTCCAGATTTACGTCGGCCATTAACCGCTGATGGGGCTCGAATAATGCCTTGTGCCAAGGAACTGCACCAAATCATCGCAATCGCTGCACAGAACCAAGGACTTGATGTGCCCGTTGGTCAGTCCATTTGACCTGCAGTATGCCGTCACCATGTTGCAAATTTTGGCTTGTGACTTCTTCTCATTGTGACTGAGTGTTTTTCCTGGCTCGCGTGCCTTTGTCAAGACGAAACGAATGATTGAGTCCGTCCATCTGGCAGAGAAAGAGGAGAAAGGACTGCGCTGGCTGACAAGAATGACACAGATGGGACAGTCTCCCTCTTGCGTGTCGTCGTCGTCGGCTTCGGGGTCTGAAGAGCGCTTGTCCGTAGGGTCTCCTAAAAAATTGTTGTCGTACATATTGCTTTCGTTCTCGCCTTTCATTTGGGTTATTGGGGAAGGCAGCTGACAGGGAGTCTGGGTGGTTTTCTACGCGTGATGTGTGGCTCAGGAACTGATTCGACACAAGTCTTTTCGCGACACGCTTGGTTGGAAGTAACATGAGCTTTGAATAGGTCGCCTGCGGGCTTGAGACATGAAAGTCATGAACAAGCGAGGAGATTCGTTCATTATCAATGCGATTCTGACAAACATCAAGGTAGATGTCGACTTGTTGGCATCCTGCGAACTTCAAGCCCATTGTACAGAGTGAGTCTCCTATTCACTGCTTTGCCGTCAAAAAGTCTTTCCATAAGAAAATGCATTATCGTTTCTTTTGGCGTCGCGCCTGATCCTCCGCTCGACCGCATGTCAACCATAGTTTGAGTTCTCCGAAGCAGACGTACGCATCATTATCGCAGACAATAACGAACTAAGTTGTCAATAACACGGATCGCCTCTTGATAATTGAGCTCACCAATCTGGTTCTACATCCAAGTCTTAAAGTATTAATTCTCTCCTTGCGGCTAGCAGAGTAGAGAGCGTCAGGGAATCCGCTGGAACACTGAAAATTCCTGTCTGCTCCTGAGCAAGCCTGTCATTCAAGCCCCCCGGTCTGTTCGTATCACTGCCCTTTCATTCATATTGTCATCCGTAAGCCATATGCTATCCATGAAATTGCCTCTGCCTGGATGCGACCTCGGTATGGACGCCGATGGCTACCGTGTAGCCTCGGTCCCACGACCCAGTGGCGTCCGCCTCCGTGGACGAAGTTGCGCCGGGTGGCTCCGATCAATACCCCGACAAGGCCGCCAGCCTGACGTGCGACTCGAGTCGAATGAGAATTATGGTCATTTATTCAATTCTTGGCGTTGCCATTCTCAGAGTAAGATTCCAATAGACGGTCTGGCCAAATCCGCCATTCCAGCCCGGATGGTCCACAACCCTCTCTCAGGCACACCCAAATGCTGTTCCTAATCATGATCAGCATGTTGGACGTCATTGATGGCTTTATTTGTGAGCGCGGCGAACGCCTCTTCATCGATTACAACCACGACGGTCCCGTTGGCCCGGGCTGCGTTCTGTCACCTGCGTGTTAGATGAATGGTCGAGACCGTCAGCCACACGAACTTTCGGGTTATACGAACCCACTTCATCGCATGTATCCTTCGAGTCAAAGATGCAAGGCGCGGCCATGGCGTTCCATAATGCCGAACGTTGCGGCCGGGCATGCCGATTGCCGAGGTTGATATACCACCCGAAAAGGTCCTCTGTGTTCTTAAAGAGGAATCACAGCACCGTAACCATTGTGTATGTGTCTCCAGCCTGAAATACCAACCAACGCTTTCAATGTCCTGCCCACCAAGCTCCCTTGCGATGCCACCATATCCATTCACATACGACTTCAGGGCAGGCTGAAGTGGACAATTCCGACTGACTTTGTGCCGCAGAACGGCGATAGACAGCATCTGACGCGCTCGCCAACTGCTCCAGCCGATGAGCACGATGGAAGACCGCACCCACTTTCTCGAGCATCCTGTCGAGAATTCTGCGGGTGACGTGCGCATGCAACGGCTCGCAGGAGATACGATCGAACGACAAGCTGGTAGCCCTGAGCCAGTTTTCTCCAAGCAATTGGTCATCACGGACAATGTCCAGAACAATGCGAATGATGACCTTCCACAGTCGCGCGAAATTGAAGAGCAAGACTATGCAGGGCTCCCGCCAGCTACCATGAGAGCTCGGCCATAGACTTTGCCCCGTTCTAAGCCCATAAGTGCACATGTTCAGGAGAACGTTGTCGAGCATGACATTCCGAAGGGGCGGAGCCTCGCCTTGCAAAATCTACAACAGGTACTCCAAATGTAACCAGAAGATGCCGTCGATAGAGGTTCGTGGGACGCGAGCCAGTAGCTCGACTTTCGACTCCTGCTCATCTCCAGACGGTCTGCCTCGGAGCCAGAGTTGTGGTTGCAGACCTCTCCGCGCTGGCCTATCTTAGAGCATCGCTCTTCATATTCTTAGTATTCCATGCTTGAGGTTCCATGCGAACGCCATGGTCTCCGCAGATTGGTATTTCTTGACCGCTGGCTTGACGTAAGTCAGGCATCTAGTCTCCAATTCCTCAAGCACCTTACGGTCGGCTTTGCCCGGATCGTTGAACCTGTCTTCGTTCAGCTGTCTGACTTCGCAGAACTCGAGCATGGAGGAAGGCTAATACCAGTGGAAGACTGAAGCCAGCTTTCGGAGCTTCAGCATGTCGGCAGCGCTGTCCGTGGTGGTCAGAACTGGATTGGCGCTCATGATGCCTTAAAAGACAACAATGTGAGTACTCCCCTGCTCTTCTCCCAGCACAATCAAACCATTTCGACTCCTCGTGATGACTTAATCAGCGCAACAGAAGCCAGGAAGCTGAACTCCCAGTAAAGTGGGTATGCTGGCGCACAACACTAGAATAGAGGAGACAGATGGCTGTAGGCATCTTAGAAGTGGGCAGATCCTCGCCAATGGCGGAACATAAGGGGAGCGCCCCCCGAATGTTGATGTCAAGGGCAACAGGGTGGATAACACGGTGATGATCGAACGCACGCGGCATCGTGCTTTTCGTATTTTGGCTTTCAGTCGAGCAAGTCGACTGGCTGACGATGTTCTTGATGTTGAACAAACCGTAGAAGACGGGTCCATTGTGAAGTCCCACTAAATCGAGGTTTCCACGACTGTCGAGGATTCTCATGCAATAAGTAGTCCTTGCTGATGCAACGGCTTCGCGCTGCCGACTTGACTGTTGTGATTTGATTTTAGTTTGTCAAGGTTGAGTTGACGGAGACATTGTAGCAAATGCGGATTAGAACGGAGCAGCTGAGCTCCCACCTTTCCTTGCGGGGGTATAGTTGGCATTTATGCCAGAAGGATGTGATCGTGTGAGATCACAAATGCGAGAGACTGACTATCAAAGTAGTCTCGATATCATCCACATCCTGGGGTACTGCGAGAGTCTTGCCGATAACAATAGCTCGTGGCATGTGTCCATCCGCCTGTTGGGTCTCGTCGGCCTTCTAGCACATAGGAATAATCATCATATCGACAGGCAAGCACCGAATGGATCCTTCGACCTTGAGACATGGAACTTATGGCATTTCAGCCCGCCTGAGGATGTTGCAGTATACAAGTTCTGGATTAATGGACTTCAAAATGTCGGAGCGGAAGAGACATTTACGAATGTATTTGCGGGACAGTGGATCTTGGCTGTGTGCGACACAGACCAGTAATTCAAGCTATGGTTCTAGTCAAAGGGAGCCCGAAGGATTGAACAACAACCTGAAGATCGCCAAGTTTCTGTTGACAGCCTGGATATCGATGAGGTGGCTTCGTTTGAATAGCTTACCGGCAAGCGTCAGAGATGTCTCGGATGCGTTTTTGCCTCTATAGAGAACCTACAAGTAGCTTGATTTTGTCACTGTCGATTGGAATCTTAGAGCTGTGAGTGAATATCTGATGCAAGAGTCCTTGGAGCGTGCCGCGGTGTCTGTTTCGATCATCATGTTGTTTTCAACTTCATTGTTCGTCTTGTTGTGTCAGATGTTTCTATTCACGTCAACCCCTTTCACGGTCTGCCTGCCGACAGGGAGGTTGATATGGCTGGCCATGTTGGAGACCTAATTCTGGACCAAGCTCGCCGCTGTTGAAAATGCCCGGGTGCAGAGGCGAAAACAACTTCGCATCAGTTAGGTTTCTCGTAAAGCGGCGTGATCTGAGTTAGACATTGGCGATATTTGTCAAGTACGGCTTGCATGCATACGGAGTGGTAGGCGACGTTATGATTGAGGTTTCAGCCCGAAGTGTCCGTCTCCCTTGACCAGCAAGAACAGGTTGTCAATGGTATCCGCGTCTCCGGGGAGCGTGGTGCCGGACGTCTTATTGACGCATCCGACCATCGCCTTGCCCGGAACGTGGCGGTTCATGTATGATTCGGCGTCTCCGGGTCCCAGAATTGTAGCCAATATCGCGCCGTTTAACTTAACGTTACACGTCAGTCTCCCACAATGAACTGCAATAATCCAGACATCCTGTCGAGTGAGGGCACTATTGTAACATGCCGCAGCAATATCTCAGCTTGAATTGCTGAGAATGACACCAGGATTCATAGTCAAGTGGCGCATAAGGTCGACCACAGCCACCTGCAGGGCGCGCAAGTCCGGTTTGGGTGGTCTCTTAGTTCCAGGAGGGTTCAGCTGCAGGCAGAGGATAGTCAGTATTATTTCATCCACAGACGGAGAAGTTCAATTTGCCGGTCAGTGACTATGATGCGCCTATCGCTGAGATGTACTTATCAGTATCCTCGATGGTCTCCTAGAAGACGAGAGCGGGGACAAAGCTGACCCACCATAGCAAGCCACTCAGCACCTTACACCATGAAAACGATGTCCAGACGAGTTTTCTTACCAACTGAGTCTACAGGGGAATTGCTCGAGGGAAGGGATAGCCTCTGGCAAGAAAAGGCGACGGTGAAGCTCTTCCACGGAAATTGGCTTCGTTGAGCGCGACGGGCGTGTACCATTTCCTCCTAAAAAAGAAGTCTCTGGCACCTGATCGTCCTTGTCATTGTCTATTCTGAATGCGAGTGCCGCAGCGCATATGATCAAAGGGCGGCCAATGCCGGCCTCTTCATGCCAGCTCCAGGCCAGAAGTCAAGGGTCAGCCGATGAAGTTACCGAACCTTATTCGGAAGACCATCATCTTCCAATCCACATACTCAACAAGAGAAAATCTAGAGTCCTCCGAAAATAGTTGAGGATTATCTGTCAATAACTTTCGACGCTGTGGTTATCAGTCATCTCGTTGATCTTCACGTGGTGGCGTGTGATGTCAAGGATGCACTGAGCATTTGTACCTCTGCAGCCGAATTAACTAGTATTAATGCAACCAAGCTTGACAAATGATCATAAAGTAAGCTCGTCAAGAACGCTGATGCTTCAATCGTCTGAGGGGACGCGCGGGCTGGGCTTGCTCCAGCACGAGGATCGGCTTGACGACAGGGCCAAACCAGTGCCTCTCTCAAGATGCCCTATTGAAATTAACAGAGCCTATTCACGCCGGGTTACAGGATTGAATCGCCTTGACGAATAGCTTTGAATGCGGCCGCCTCGACCGGGTCACTGGTCGGAAAACCGGCGCCGTGCGCATCGACGTAGGTCTTATCGGCAAGGTCTAGCCCAACCTCAGCAACTCAGACACTGAGAATGAGCGCCTCTTGAGAAGTTGCAGCTGGAAGGGCAATGCGGGGAAAACAACTGGTCTAAATGACGGCCGTTTCCCAGAAAATACCTGAGTAACGCCGCTGGTCTTCAGAGCCGGATTCAGAGGCTTCAAGATGCAAAACGCAATGGGTGTGACAAGTGCAAGTCAGCCAGCTTGGATGTCGCTGGAAATCGCTATAATTGTCCCCTTTTCGAGCGTATTCGTTTGAATTATGGTTAAAGGGCTGTCACTTGCTATCCAAATTCAGGAGGTGTAAGCATGTCATGGCACCCACGATGTCTGGAGAAGCACCAGGTCCGGTGCGGCCCTTGAGCGGCGAATGAGGCACCGTCTTGATAAGCATGTCGATCGTAGGGTGACTTCAATTGGAAAGATCTAGACGATCTGTTCGACTTGGAGCGACTTACCAGATTCGCGCAATGGTATTCCGCATCCAGGGGTCGGTCCGGGTCGAGGATGGAGTTGGTGACTGACGATGACATGTCCGCACTGGGACGTGACTTTGATCCCTAAGGCGGGGACTCTGAGTTCACCTCAATAAGTCGTCCGACCACGCTCCTGGCCGGATACCAATTTTTCTATGTTTCATTAACAGAGCCTCTCAGTGACAGGAAATTGTCTTGCAGAGTCCTCCGTGTAGCATGTGCGTCAAGTTGACCACGACGTCCGAAGGCTGGAGGCACGATTTGGGCCTCGGTCGCTCAGATGCACCCGTCGAGAGCGCGAGCAAAAAAGACGAGGTGCAAATCACCTAAATGAATGTCAATCGTTTTTGCGCCGCTTGAAATGTTGATTCCGCGGGCGGCTTTGGCAACTTATGTACCCAATGAATCATTCGTGAGGTCTGCACGCTGGCATGCACCAGGCGGCATCCGCAGGTGGGGGTGAACTGGGTGGGGGGAAAGGTGGAGGTGCCGTGGCTTCCGGACCGAAGCCCCATAGTTCGAGCGGCCAATCAACGCTGCCCAGCAAGGCAAATGTACCACAAATGTGGTACGCTTACGTCAGCGACACATGTGTCCCGACCGTCCGATGTCTTCAAGCTTTGTGACAACAAATTCTTCGCCGGCCATCTTTCTTACATTTCCATCCACTCGTCGACTCTGCTGTGTCCAAGAAAGGCAATCAATTCTTTTTCTTTTTTTAGCTGCTCTCGCAAACCCGATCACTCCTCCGCGGGGGTTGGTGGCCAATGTGGGAGCCGGAAGACCGCAGCGACATCAACAAGACGGCATCACATTTCTGCTGTTCAGATGCATCCCGCAATTTATCTGCCGACTGATTTATCTGTTGACCCAATCATCTGGTGCTGCAACTTTGCGTGCAGCCGATTCTCCGGCGCCTGTATCTTTCCACTTGAGTCTGCAGTGCTTGGCCTTGATCTTCAACCTCAAAAAGGATGCTGCGTGCATGTCAGCGGCCTGCTTACGTAGGGCCGCCTCCGCCCACGACCCCTGTGGTGATGCTGATGTGGCGCGTGCTCCGTGCGCAACCTTTGCGCTGCCAGGTGGTGGACAACTTTGCGACAGTCAGCAGCCGCTGCACAGCCCAATTATCCGCAGAGGTGATTTCCCGGCGCACCCAAGCACTGTCATGCAAATTTCTTAGTGCGCCATATTTGCATGCCAGCTTCCATGCAACTTCATGACTGGGAAGCTGTTGCAAAACTGTCCGAAGAGGTGTTCGCCTCAAAAGTGCTGTTGGCAGCTGGGCAAAGTCGCACTCTTGGGCTGCACACCCCATTGACTGGTGTGATTGGCCATTCACTTGAAGTGTGGGGTTCTGGGTCGGAAATCCATCACCAGAAGCTTGGACCATGAGAGGAGTACGTACTCAAGGACAGCCGGGTACCTTGCCCGATGCACTTCCAGGCGCAAACAGGCACCTTGCAAATACGACGAGGACACAAGGTGGAGTGATGGGATATTTTGTCTTCTAGACTCACGGCTAGAAGACACTTTGAGAATTGATTTCCAGCTGAGAATCGCGTGTGCATGCATCAATTAGGCCCCGCACCAGAGACGTCGGCCAGGACATTTTTGTGCCTGCGCCCGATGAGCCAATCAGCGACCCAGGATGACATTTCCCCCCACCATCTTCAAGGTTGTGTGTCACACAGCCTCTCTCATTGGCCAGAGAAGCTCCACTTCTGCCCAGAAGCTCTGCCAGACAACCGCCGGGACCCAATAAGCAAGGGCCGGTGACATGCTCCGAGGTGGGTGGCTTGGGAGATGTTTATTGCAGGTCAACAACGATGCAAGTCGACAAGCCAGCTGAAGGCAGCATTTCGATGGAGTGCGGACGCCCGAGTTTTCAGACTCATTCGGCCTGGATGGGAGATTCCACGGTGGTCCTTCCGTTCAATTCCTGACGCTTGCCCCGCACCAAGTACTGTGACTGCACTGAAGCAGGTACGCTCCGCGCCGTTCGTTTGTGTCGCTGCAACGGACCGCACCTTCTAGTGGTCTGGTTCACTGATACCAGTGATGTGACTGGCTAGCCTTAGGATACCGCTGGTATCGTAACGGCAGGCCAATCAGAGAGACGATTCACCCTTAGGCTACCGTCGGTATCATAAGAACAGGCCAGTCAGAGGGCAGTGCACTAGCGGAAAGTGCGAGCCTGGAACCTCACCTCACTGGTCAATAGGTAGTTGACGTTGCACTTACCACTTGCGCGACCACATAACCGCAGAAGCAAGAAGTCTTGAGAACTGACGATGTCGTTGCGATCGAGGATGCTCATTCCGCGCCAAGTGCCTTCCCTCGAACAAGTCCCTCAGGCACGTCAAGATAATCATCCCCTGCACTGCGGCTGCCCCGATCCCCGCCTTCTTCTCTTGCACTTCAGCCCGGTCTCGAACCCAGAACGACATGCTTTCCGCGCGCATCGACAAACAGCCATTGCCCCTCCGTCCGCCTTCGCCAGCCTCACATTTTTGTCGCCTGTTAACGTCCACCTGCGGCCAATTCGTCGATCAGCGTGCGCACTCCAGGCCTCTTGATCGCTGGCCGCTGCCTCCAAGTTTTGCCTCCTGCCTCGACCATGCTGTCGTCGACAACCCTTCGTCAACGCCCCTCCGCTGACCTTGCGTTAGAGATCGATCAAAGACCCGAGAAACGAAACGCCCACGAGCAACCATGTCCCCAGAGGCTCCGGCCCTTGAACCGACCTCTGTGACCGCAGGGTGCAGCTTGATCAACACATCAGCGTTGGCATCTACCTTTCGAGAAGCCGCCTTATTGGCGCCGGCCCACCATGCCGCACAAGATCCAGGTTGCTTCGACTCCTGCCCCGACGAAAAGACGCCTCCCTCCGCACGGCCGGAACCGATATCGTCCGACAGGCTCTTCGACGTCTACCCCTCGAAGCCTCTGTTTCGACAAGAGAGCGCTGATTGCGCGGAATCGGAAGAGATCCAGAGAGATCGCTGCGCACGGCGTTTTTGAGCTACATCAGGGTCAAGTTGCGATTGGACGGATGGACTACGTTGGCTACCGAACGTCACGGATGAAGGTGCGAGCAGAAGTACGCCGCAACGCAGCTATCTACGCGGAGGCATGGAACTCGCTGGATTGGCCAACCAGGGAATCGTTACGCGAATGGCTTGAGGTAGGATTGATTGTTAACTGTAAGACGCATTGGCTTCGCGCGATTTGGTCGAGGAAAGTTTATGCTGATTAATACGTCTGCGGCACGAAGACCCAAGTGCAGCCAAAGGCCCCAACCCCGCAAACAGCCGATCAGCACGCGTGCTCACATGGCAAGGTTTAATGAATAATACCGGAAAGTCAATGGGGCTGTTGCGGGGTAGTAAGGATGCGGATAGAAGGAGGGAAAGGGTGCAAAAGGGAGTGAAAGGCGATGCATGTCGGCAGGCCCAAGAAGGGGCGAGAAAGAAGCAAGACCTACACACCACCTAGCATGCATGTCGTGCCCGCTTTACGACGCTTGTGCTGGTCGGAGAGAAGAAGGATCTAACCCGCTCCTTTCCATATGAGGTCATCGCCATGGGGCAACGTTGTGGCATGTAATACCTGTCTCTGTTTATGCATAGTCTTGACGGAGGGAAGAGGCAGGGGCTGTAAGCGCACGATGTTCACTGGTGCCCTATGTTCTGGGCTGCGCAAGTTACTTTATCGAGCTTCCGTTGCACAATAGCCAACGCTAGCATTCTGCGAGGCACTTGAACTGATGAGATCTCGCTTGAGAGGAAGGTGAAGGCACTCAACACCTTCAGATTCCTCCAAATCGGCAAATGTTCATTGCAACACCCGCATGGGCAGAAAAGCTGCTGTGGCCTGGCCGTTGGAAGCCTCCCGCAACCGAAACCATCGTCCGATACCATTGAATCCCATACCCAGGGTGAATCGTATTCTTCGGCGCTCAACTCCAAAACCACAGAGCACTTCCGCTGCCCGACTTCCCACGCCTTCATCCCAACCGAAGCCTCCATCTCCGACGACTGACGCCAAATAGGGAATTGACCTCCTCGGCGAAGCTTGACCATCCCGTTTTCAATCTTGCGCAGGCAAACAGAACTCTCCTCATCCAGACACCGGAAACAGTCGGACCTCGACCTACTCGACTGGATGGCGGCTACTCGTGCCCTTACGAACCAGCTGCCTGTATACTCTACTGCAGTAACCACCCGTCTTTGCTTGCCATTGGATGCATCCCGCCAGCAGATTGAACTCTCTTCCGGGCTGCCGTTGACGGGCCGTGCACCATATTCGACGGCGTTCACGATATTCATGATTGTGCTTGAACGGAACCATGCGGATTTTTACAACGACCAGATGCATGTGCCGAGTCTTTTTTGAGCACGACGCTCCGTACGATCAGGTCAGTCAAGTTCATGAACATTGTGATGCCTACATTCAACGCCTTAGTGACAAGAAGCATCCTGTCAGTGGGGGCAAGCGTTCCCATTGGCGGGAGTTGTTGCGTGGCGCACTGAGAAAAGAGGGGCTCTCTATCACCCCCAGTTTCTTCTCCTCCGCCTCGCCTCCTTCATTGGAACAGGCCCCGAGGAAGACATGGAACACGCTCTCAATTTTTTGATCATCAAAATCTGAATCGTCTTCCGGTCTTGTGTTTGGCCAACATCGTCACCTCCGCGTACCTTGTGTTGTTTTTGTAAAAGCGGAAGATTACCTACCAGAGTGCTAACAACCGAACTTTCTGCGGCAAGTAAGTTGCAAGAGAACTTGAAATAATTTGGAGGACTTTCGTTGAAGATCAATTCCCAATATTGATTTGCATCCAATCTTGTGGACTGGCCATATTCCCAGTTTCTATCTTCCTGTCCAACAGGGACGCTGATGCAAATGACCACGTGTATGGGCCGCAGCTGGAGCCTTTATCGATCGGCCTTGAATCTCGTGTGTGAACCTGGACATCAGGACACCGTGGGAGTATTACCAGCGATGCTTTTGGACCAAATGACCTGGCTAGTATGGAAGTTGATGTAGCGGGCAGGGTGCTCAGCTTTTTTGCGTTGCCACAGACAAGCTTCGAGCCCAAACCAACTTCCCCCCCAAGACTGTCATCATGAAGTTCACCAGTTGCCCAGTCACCTTGGGGCTTGATAGATGTTTGCAGCCTCGTCAAGTGAAGGCCACTTTGGTCCTGTCTCGACGGGTCAATCAGATTGAGGGTAAGAAAACCTACTTCTCGATCAAGAGCTCTGGCAGGTCGGAATCCAATGGCCGGGCATTGGGAATGTGCCCACAATGAACAGAAAACGCTTGCATCTTGTGGAATTCGCCGTAACAAAAAGTCACCGGGGCCGGCGCTGGCGAATCTCCCTTGCTTGCCGCCTGCAGAACAATTCAGCAGATGAACTACTTTTTGGCTGTGGATGCCCTTCATTTGGACCGTCTTCTTTTGTGAGGTAGAATGTTGAAATTTCCAATATGTTTGTTGATCCGTCTCCGTTTCTTGCTGCCGCGGTCTTTCACAGACGTGGCGTGTGGGACACGGACAGCGGCGGGTAGTGCCTTCCCAGATGGCGGCGGCAAAATGTACCATATTTGTGGTACATTTCCGCCCCCAGGCGCGAACTGATTGGTTGAACAGGTCTTGCGGGGAGGCGCACGGTCTCCGGGGCCCCGCGCGCTAATTAACCACTGAGGTCCCAAGTGCCATGCGGTCACCAGCAACGCGCAGGACAAAGGACATGTACCAACGGGCCGCCCTTGTCTACAAAGGAATCTGAGCAATGGCCCCTGAACGCCACGCCACGCAGCGCCACGCCGGACCACCAACCTCCATCACCGCCCCACCGCGGCCGACCGGGCGCCGCCATAGTCTTGCCGGGAGTTTCACGATACCAAGCGAACGGTGGAAGCTTCGAATACGCCGCTCGCTATGAACACCATCACATCAAATGGATCATGGCGGCGACTGTAGACAACAGCCGACTTGGAAATCGACTTCGCTCGCCTTCAGCTGCGGCTGAAAGGTGCTCATTTCCTCCAGCCAGACAAAGGGTCATGCAACTATGTAGCGGTATGGGAATGCCATTAGCGCTTCGGCTAGCAGCTTCGCTCTACCGGCCAGTCCTGCTCCGCGGTCTCGGCCCTTCGACGACCCAGCCGCCAAGCATCACGGCTTTGTGGCTTCCTCCATTCGAAAATTGAGTCCAGGGCCAGGTGAGTGTTACGGTCAGCTATCCGACAGTAGGGTCTGCTAACAGAAGTTGGGGATTGACGTTTAAACAGTACACTGGGGTCGTGGTCGTAGGTCGTAGGTCGTAGGCTGTAGTAGATCAAGTCTTCAGAGGCTAAGGTGATC